>NW_028152038.1:89370-161870 GCF_964638095.1 Poromitra crassiceps
CATTCCTATCACTGATAAACCTGCTAGGAGGTTTCAGTAGGTTTCAATGGCCGTTATCAAACAATTTTATATTTAGGCAAATAAAACAACTTAGGGTTAGGGTGAGGGTTAGGTTTAGCATTAGAATTAAGCAACAAAACGCATTAAAATACGAAAACGGAAACCTCTCCTGATAACGAATAGCTGATAACGACCTTCTGCGCCTACTAGCAGGTCAGTAGGCTGCCTACTGGCCGATATGAATGGGGTGATAAGATGCTGATAACGACGATTGAATGGGCTGACAATGACCAGATCGCGTGCACACACACACAGACACACAGACACACACACACACACACACACTGACCGAGAGAGACAGAGATATTCTGCCAGTTTTCTGGAAAACGACCCAGTGAAGACTAACCCAGAGAAAGAGAGAGAGAGAGAGAGACACACACACACACACACACACACACACACACACACTGAGAGAGACAGACACAGAGAGAGACAGAGAGAGAGATACTGAGAGAGAGACAGATACAGAGAGAGAGACAGAGGCTGAGAGAGAGAGAGAGACACACACACACACACACACACACACACACACACACTGGGGAACCTAAAAGCTGAAACAGGTAGAACAGGTAAGCTGGGCAGGTAGACACTGGAAGGGAAATGCCAGTTAAGGAGTGTCTGAGGTGCATTCTGCTCCTGAACCTCAGCCAATATCGCTAAAGAATGCTGTAAACAAGGAAGCACACACACACACACACACATGCACGCACGCACGCGGACACACACACACACACACACACACACACACACACCATGTTCAAACAAGACCGCATGCCTAAATAGCCCAGCCTATACGGGGGCAGGGGGGTTGCATGCCCAAAACAGCCCCCCCCCTCCTGTACCAATCACAGTATAGATCATAATTGTATGATTGAATTTGTGCTCATCCAAAGACAGTGTGAAGGGGACGAGGGGCGAGTTACATTTTAACCCTAATTTCATTCATGTTAAATGTTGCGTGCGTCATTCCCTCCCTGCCCTTGTATGTTGTGCGTAAAAGGAGAGGAAGGAAAGTCAGAGGTTTTTTACTGTGCGGGCGGCCAACTTACCTGTGGGTACTGTTAGTAGGAGTCATCTCTCTGCCATAGTTTAATATGTGTAACCAGCCGTTTTGAGCCCTTCTTAGTAGCTAACTATCTTAGTTGCTGTGGACTGTATTATTGCATGCATTGAGTGATGCCATTTTTACAAAAACAATAATAGCTGCCCCCTCTATTCATCTCTTATTCATGCTATAAAGCCATAAAATAATAATAATAATGGTATTGGTGATCAGAAATGCATGCAACATATTGGGTACCTGTGATCATCATTGGAGGGCGAGACTCTCACTCACTCTCTCTCACACACACACGCACGCACGCACGCACGCACACACACACACACACACACACGCACACACACACATTCTATTAGAGGCTACTTGAACATTGGCGGGATGTATCCTTTATCTCACCCTGTTGTATCTTTGCTTTCATCATGACACTATTATATACAAGAAGTAACACAAATTACATGGAATAATAACAATTGCCACAATTTCACATCACTCTACTTTACTTTACTTTATTGGTTTATTGTGACGGGACAATGCACATTAATGGACATGTTCAGAAATACAGAAGCCTCTATATACGAAAACATGTAAATATGCCGGAGTTAGCTAATGCTAATTTACATCCGTAGTCCCCAATAAATATCAAAACAATCACTCATTACATTCATTCAACGCACAAACTGAAAATATACATGTAACGTGTCATCGCAAGAGATACCACAACATTACAGACATCAAAATTACAGCAAAACACAGACAGGATGTACATGCAGCATGTCAGTGCTAAAAGAAGAATACTACACCTTACATTCGACAGGTTACATGATAACAATACATAGATACAGTATGAAGGCTACTCTACTCTCTCTTAAGTGCTACACTTAAGTGGTAAAGTGCCTAGTGCAGGAAGAGAAGAAGATTTGGAAGGTAGCTATTAAGCTAGTGTTCACAAAATTGGTTTGTTTTAAGCCAGTTTTTGAGCTGGCTTTTAAATGCCGCAAAAGTGGGGCTTTCCCTAATAGCCATAGGCAGTGTGTTCCAGCTAGTGCTGCCATTGATAATCCATCCGTGTCTGTACCCCATCTAGCCACAACCCATGGATGCCGGCACCCGCGGTTGCCACATGCTGCCTTTGTTGAATTTTGGAATCGTTGCATCGCTAATTTTAATCTTGTCATATTCGTCTACTAACTAGACCAGTGGTTCTCAACCTTTTGGCTTGTGAAGCTTTAAAAACTCTTCATGCCTACTGTGGTGACTAGGGGTGCTCTGATCCTACTAAGCCACGATCCGATCCGATTCCGATTCTTGGGGTCACGATCCGATTCCAGAATCGATTCTCGATTCCAATGATTCTCGATTCCAACGATTCTCGATTCCAACGATTCTTGATTCCAGAATCTAGAATCGATTCTCAATTATGTAGTTTTATATTGCAATAACACACAAAGGCAAATCTAAGACAAAAAATGTCAGATTTATTCATGCTGAACATCAAATTCAACTTCTGAAGTATTACATTCAGTGCCTAAAATTCATTTTGCAAACTAGGCGGGAATTCGCCCTTATGTTCTTCAGATCGTGGGGATTCATAGACTTTGGGAGGGATTTATAGACTTTGGGGGGGATACACTAACCTGAGTATAACTACACATCTTATGTCCAAGAGGTGGTGGCACTGTGGCAGTACACAAATTCCAAGTAATACTACTGACTGCCCCAGAGGGAATCCAAACTGCTCACACTGGCATTATTAGTGCCATGCTTTACCCACAGAACCACACAGGAGAGCCAGGAGAGGTGAAAGAAGATACAGTAGTTCTCTCATCTCTCTCATCTCTAAATCACACATTAGACTGTGTGATTTTACATTTATTTTTTATTCTTCTGTGGTTGTTTATAATTGTTTTGCCTTATTATACATTTGGTCTTTTGTGTGCTTATTCTAGTGTACAAGCACTTTGTAACCTTGTTAAGAAAGGTGCTATACAAATAGTTTATTTTATTATATGATCATATCGATGTGGTTGACATATCCCACAGTGCAGGGGCGGACTGGGATCATAATTCAGGCCGGGCATTTATACCAAGCAGGCCAGGCCAATACGGGCTGATGCGCGTGAAAAATTTGGGCCGTTTGAAGCCCAATTTGGGTTGTTTGAAGCAAGATTTAGTGAATATAATGCTAACGCGATGATACATGTTATCTATTTGTTCACTAATATAAACATCCACATTGCCTAGATAACTGCAAGTATAATATGAAGAAGTAAAACCAAAAACATGCCTCTGTACAAACGCTTCACAGCAAACTTTATTTAAGGAAGCATGATCAGATCATGCATACTGCGTTATTCTCCACAGGCTTAAGAACTACACGTCATAATAACAATAATAATAAACATCAACATATTCTCAGTTTCATTAAACATCTTCCTGTTTAAGCAAGCCCCTAACATTAAACACATGGTAGTGTGTTCTGCTCAAGCTCCAACCTTTGTTTCTGAAAAATTAGGCCAACAATGGTTTTAGTCTCTATAGCCTATAGCCAAGTGTTGAGCAATGCAAAACTCAAGACTCCAACACAAGAGTCCAGAAATGAGCAGTGGCCTGCCTGGCCTGCTGTTCAGTGAGTGGCCTGACTGCAGGCACACAAAAAAATACTATTTTTTTTTGCAGGCCAAGCCACCGGGCATTTGCCCGACGTGCCCGATTATGCAGTCCGCGCCTGCCACAGTGTAACATCGTAAGGCAGGTTGATGACAGTGGGCAGACACTGATGATGTTTCACAGGGACACAAGAACGCAAGAACACACAAGAACCCTTATTGAGAAACGGCCACTCAGGGCCGTAGTATCACGGAGGAAAGTGTGGACGATTCCAAGGGCCCTTCACTGACAGGGGCCGTATTTTTTTTTTTTTTTTTTTTTTTTACAGTGCACCTGAACGCAACATACAAGATACCTGCTGAATAAGTGTCCAAATGTTCATTTCATTCTGGCCAATACTCCACTTCTGTTATAACATTTCAGTCTAGAATATGGAATATCTTTCAATAATCTTTATGACTAAAAGGCTAAAAGTAATCTCATGTGTAAGAAATTACTGTTCTACATTGAAGTAAAAAATGTAAATAATTAACTTGTTGGTTTTGGATTTATTTAGCTTCAAGAGTGCATTTTTGTTCGTGTGACCCTCAACACAGGCTTTGAGAATCCCGGGCCACTTACTGATATATGCTTAAATTAACCCACTCATATTCTGGTTTATTTCAAGAAAAACATTTTGGCTAGTGGAAATTCTAATTGGCTGGTAACTTCTAGCAGCCATATTGGCAGGTGGCCAAAAAAGCTAATTTCAAGCCCTGCAGGGAGAGCAAGTGGTGATATAGGAGTGAGTGAGAAAAGGATCAAATATTGGTGTTTAGACTGAATAATGACATCACAACTGTTCATTTAAAATGAGTTATTCCTCTAAACCTGACTTCAAATGGCCGAAATGTTTCCGCGCCCGGCGCCGTTCGGCCCCCAACCCTCAGCAAAATCTGGCCCTCTGGTGGCGAGGAAATCTTTTTGTGGTCCTCTCTATCATCACAGTTCCTGGGTTACGGCATGACAATATTTGTTCGGCCCCTGGCAACAATCTGGGTTTCTCATGTGGCCCTCCATGAAAAATAATTGCCCACCCCTGATCTAGCCTGTTAAATTGGTTCTCAAAGTGAACTAGATTCATGCATTTTAGTTTAAAATGTACAAATTGTTCTTACAAGGGGCATGGCCCCCCGAACCCCCCAAGAGGGTCCAAGCAAGGTCTACCCACCACAATCTCTCCAAATCCTGTGGGAAACATACAGTTATTAGTATTTTCTTTGTTCTTAAAAATATATATTGCCTGTTTGTGTTTTGCAATATGGATATTGTTTTATTTATAATTAAATTGAGCATTGGGCCTTTATAAGGATGTTTATTTGTATTATTTCAATTGTCACACTCATCGATACATATTGGAGGTTTGTTTATTAATTGGGAAAAGGACCACTGGAACAAACGCCGCGAACATGATCCGGCTACTTTTTGAAACTCAAAAGTTTGGAGAACTCTCTGATTTAAAATGAGATATTCCTCTAAATTGGGCTTCAAATGGCCAAAATTTTCCGCCGCCGCCCTTCGGACAGTGGCATCCGTGGGCCCGATGTGATATCCTTTTATGGGGCCCGAAATCCCTGGCTACGGCCCTGCGGCCACTGACAGTGTTCTGAATACACACCTGCGCCTGACGACTAATGTTAGACACACTGGATGTTGTTGAGCAGCTAACATTAGCTGTAGTTTGATAAAGGAAGCACAGATTGAAACCATAGCAGCATATTCAGATAGCTGCTAAATTATAAACGGTCTACCAGACAGCATGCATAACGATAGCCAGATAGTCAATGGACTTTTTGAAGATTGCGAGCGGGTAGCCGCTTTCACGACTGTTGTCATATACACTGTAACGTTGATGTTAATGCTAACATCGCTACCGCTAGCCATCGACAGTAAAATGCTAACTAGCCATCTCATTCATCCCAGCCAGTTAACGTTAGCTAGCACTAGCGTCTGCTGCAACTGTAGCCCTGTCTCCCGTGTACAAAACCATCGTCTGACACATTTTATTTCCATCTGTTTATGTGACCGTTCGCAGCCAGCTAGGTTGGCTTGTGGCTCTGAGCCAAGCCCGTCTGAGCTCAGTGTTGCCAGATGGCAAATGTTGAATTATCGTACCAGAGGGTCAAAATTATCGTTTTTGGAGTGAAATTATCGTACGCCCCCTCCCCAGCGCGGCGCGCCTTCGGCGTGCCTATGTCAGGGGGGCTGCGGCTGATCACAGGCTACTTTTTGGACTTGGCATGATTTTTCAACACTGTGATCTCAGCCTGCGTTGCAACAACAACAAAACACCCTGCCCGTATTGGCTGCAAATATGTTGTTTGAAGAGATGATTGTATAAACAGATAGAGTGATAGACGTAGGATTCTTCTTAACACATTCACTGCCAACAGTTTTTTTTTTTTACTGTAGGTAGCTTCTGCCAAGGTTTTTTTTTGAGGATTCTGGCTAATCTTTCAAGAGCTGAGGATTATTTTCTGCTAGGATTTTGTGAACACAAAATATCTCAAAAGAACTAATAGAATGTGTGCTTTCTCTGTCTAAAAGAGTTAGTTTGTAGAGTTAGTAGTTATGTAGGCATTAGCAGTTGAATACAGCATGGTTTCAGAGATTTTCAGAGAGTTTTGAGATAAATGGATTTTTAGAACCACCTCACGTGCCTGTGATTATGGGTGCCCTTGGGCAAGTGTGTATACTGTATTGTGTTTGTGTGTGTGTGTGTGTGTGTGTGTGTGTGTGTGTGTGCGTGTGCGTGCGTGCGTGATTCGATAGAACAGGCAGAACAGTCACTTTAACCATTTATTTTTGGCATCAGTGAGACATCAGACATCTAAACAATATCGTTCTGAACAGTAATTTCCTCCATAGCACCCGCACCCCCCTCTCCTTCAAACTCCTCCCTCCGTAGGTGTGTCTCTGGTGGCTTTGCAGTGTTTGTCACAGGCGAGTTTCTGCTGCCTGTTTGTCTGTGCTGCTGCTGCTGGCGCGGCCGCTCGTCGGATTAGACTGTAAAATCGGGCTCGTTCGTTTCTGGGTTTTCGGTTGTGAACTTTGATGAAGCTGCGTGCGATTCTGGGCTTTCTGCTGGTGTTTCAAAGTGTGTTGCACCCATAATCTATTATGCAAATTTGCAATCCCCCACCGCCAGCTCCCACGCGAAAGCGAAAGCGTTTTCGCCAATCCATTTTCATGAGAATGGCTTCCTCACGCGGCTGTTTTTTCTTGGCTTTCTCTCGTCTGGAGAGCACTGTCGCCACTTAGTGGGTCGGTAAAATAGATTATACACATTCAATACCTCCCATATTGGAGATGTAAAAGGGTTAGATCCACGTCCCACCGTCAAATATATATATATATTTTTTTTTTACAAGATATCTCGTCCACGGCAGTCAAGCGTTGGTTTCTGCTTGACGAGATATCTCGTCCACGGCAGTGAATGTGTTAAGTGTCACAAAATGATGAAATTATCGTACATTTGGGGGATTTTGGGATTATTGATCGTACATCGTACAGAGGTCGAAATTATCGTACAAATACGATAATTATCGTACGTCTGGCAACGCTGTCTGAGCTGAGAGCCTTTCCGCTTTTCCTATGATGAGTAGATCACATGCTTTTTTCAAAGGACACCATTGGTTCCGCGGCGAGGTGATGCCTTCACGTGCACCTCAAAAAGACATCCACAGCATTACAAATTTGACATTGAAGAATCGATTCTTGGGAGTTTGGAATCGATCCAGAAATCGTGGCATTGAGAATCGCAATCCTTTCAAGAATCAATTTTTTGGAGCACCCCTAGTGGTGATCCCCATTACAGGGGCACATAGACTCTATTGCCTCCTGTAACAGAAAGAGTAGAGAAATAAGGATATAGGCCTAACTTTTTCAGCTTGTTTCAATGAAAGCTGTTTAGTATTTTTGCTTACTTTTAGAAATAAAATAAGTTTGGATACGAGTTATTGAATATTGGTCTGTCATGCAACATAACGAACTATGATAAGGTATTTCCCAACATTTGATAAAAAGAATTGCCCTGGAATTTATCCAAAATGCCCCCAAAACGTATTCCATGGAAAGGGGAGGGGGGGGCGAGTGAATTTCGTACCCTGCTCTGGAGCATAAGAAGAAGATTGTGGAAGAGACTGGCTTGACCTAACCCCAAACCTAACCCCTAACCAACCACCAGGGGGGCTATTGCCTAACCCCGACCTCGTCAACCTTGTGCCTAGTTTAGCTGCCACCACGTGGCTGCAGTGCTATTGGAAAATAGTTTCCAATAATCCAACTTGCCATTTTCAGCATGTAGCAACGAGCTAGGGTGTAGGTTTCTGCTGTTAGCTTGCTAGCTCGTTAGCGTTGTTGTTTTCACTATTTACAGCGACACATAAGGAGGAGGGAGCGGAAGCCGCTCTGATTGACATGGTCAGAGGCAATGACAGAGCTTGTAATAAGCCGGGAGCGGACATCTGGCAGTGACTGAAACAGTTGCTCCAATGGGAGAGCAGAGTAGAGCCGGGGGGGAGGGCTTATCCCAGTAGCCTCTTTCCGTGCAGCCAGACTCCTCTCCCTTCCGGGAGGCTGGCCAGCGAGACTACCTCGTGCCTAACCCTACAACATTCACTGCCAACCTCGTCTGCCAACCATGTCAACCCCAACCTCGTTGAAAAGTAAGAGTGTTACCCCGGACATGAAAAAAGTTCCTGAGCAAATGTTCTACTGTTTGAGGAATTGGCTGTGAGAATGTGTTGTCCTGGAGCAGCCAGAGAGTTCTATTGTTTGAGGACTTGACTGTGAGAATGTGTTGTGCTGGAGCAGCCAGATAGTTCTACTGTCTGAGGACTTGACTGTGAGAATGTGTTGTGCTGAGCAGCCAGAGAGTTCTTCTGTTTGAGGACTTGACTGTGAGAATGTGTTGTGCTGGAGCAGCCAGAGAGTTCTACTGTCTGAGGACTTGACTGTGAGAATGTGTTGTGCTGGAGCAGCCAGAGAGTTCTACTGTTTGAGGACTTGACTGTGAGAATGTCTTGTGCTGGAGCAGCCAGATAGTTCTACTGTCTGAGGACTTGACTGTGAGAATGTGTTGTGCTGGAGCAGCCAGAGAGTTCTACTCTCTGAGGACTTGACTGTGAGAATGTGTTGTGCTGGAGCAGCCAGAGAGTTCTACTGTTTGAGGACTTGACTGTGAGAATGTGTTGTGCTGGAGCAGCCAGATAGTTCTACTGTCTGAGGACTTGACTGTGAGAATGTGTTGTGCTGAGCAGCCAGAGAGTTCTTCTGTTTGAGGACTTGACTGTGAGAATGTGTTGTGCTGGAGCAGCCAGAGAGTTCTACTGTCTGAGGACTTGACTGTGAGAATGTGTTGTGCTGGAGCAGCCAGATAGTTCTACTGTCTGAGGACTTGACTGTGAGAATGTGTTGTGCTGGAGCAGCCAGAGAGTTCTACTCTCTGAGGACTTGACTGTGAGAATGTGTTGTGCTGGAGCAGCCAGAGAGTTCTACTGTTTGAGGACTTGACTGTGAGAATGTGTTGTGCTGGAGCAGCCAGATAGTTCTACTGTCTGAGGACTTGACTGTGAGAATGTGTTGTGCTGGAGCAGCCAGATAGTTCTACTGTCTGAGGACTTGACTGTGAGAATGTGTTGTGCTGGAGCAGCCAGAGAGTTCTACTGTCTGAGGACTTGACTGTGAGAATGTGTTGTGCTGAGCAGCCAGAGAGTTCTTCTGTTTGAGGACTTGACTGTGAGAATGTGTTGTGCTGGAGCAGCCAGAGAGTTCTACTGTCTGAGGACTTGACTGTGAGAATGTGTTGTGCTGGAGCAGCCAGATAGTTCTACTGTCTGAGGACTTGACTGTGAGAATGTGTTGTGCTGGAGCAGCCAGAGAGTTCTACTGTCTGAGGACTTGACTGTGAGAATGTGTTGTGCTGAGCAGCCAGAGAGTTCTTCTGTTTGAGGACTTGACTGTGAGAATGTGTTGTGCTGGAGCAGCCAGAGAGTTCTACTGTCTGAGGACTTGACTGTGAGAATGTGTTGTGCTGGAGCAGCCAGAGAGTTCTACTGTTTGAGGACTTGACTGTGAGAATGTGTTGTGCTGGAGCAGCCAGAGAGTTCTTCTGTTTGAGGACTTGACTGTGAGAATGTGTTGTGCTGGAGCAGCCAGAGAGTTCTACTGTCTGAGGACTTGACTGTGAGAATGTGTTGTGCTGGAGCAGCCAGAGAGTTCTTCTGTTTGAGGACTTGGCTGTGAGAATGTGTTGTGCTGGAGCAGCCAGAGAGTTCTTCTGTTTGAGGACTTGACTGTGAGAATGTGTTGTGCTGGAGCAGCCAGAGAGTTCTACTGTCTGAGGACTTGACTGTGAGAATGTGTTGTGCTGGAGCAGCCAGAGAGTTCTACTGTTTGAGGACTTGACTGTGAGAATGTGTTGTGCTGGAGCAGCCAGAGAGTTCTACTGTCTGAGGACTCCTGAGGCAGCCACACCCTGTTGGCTTTTGCTGCTTTCTCCTTTTACCAATTTACCAAGTAAAGAAAGGAAAAAGATATTTAACAGTTAACAGAAATAATGGAAGTGAAAACTGGGAAGCACCCTCTGTTCTGACCATGCTGAGGAAACATACATGTAGTATTGAGTGTTTGTAACAAAGTGGTCCTGTAGATATGGCATCAAAACAGATTTACTAATTGCCTTATTAACAAGTCCTGTGTATTTTTTTCCACTAGGCTTTCACACTGAAAATGAGCAGCGCTGACTACGGCTCCCTAGATTGTCCAATATTGGTGGCTGACCTTTCCTGAACACCTTCAGAGGTATGCGAGCTAAAATGAAAATGTTTAAAAAAAGTGAATTTTTTTTTAGTCTCATTCACACCAGTAGAATGTACTGTGTGCTTTCTCCTATAATGAGTAAATACCAGAAGAGGGCAGCATTTAATCAAACACAACATTTCATATATTCAGACAGGAAACAATGATGTGCTAATATGTGACAGCTGCTGGTATTTCGACCCACATGTAGGCGGAGGTCATTTTTCAGTTTTTTACAGATTATGAAAGTTCAGATTGTAAACTTTCAAATGATGTGTCACACATTGTAATCTGAAAAGAATGAAGGGAGATATGCTTATTTGAATGTTCACACTCCTAAAAGCGACATTCAGAGATAACGGCCCTCAAAGCTGGAGAAGCTTTTCACACCTAGGCAGCCAGGAAAGGGGGGACTGGACAACAAGGACTTTTATTTAACAAGATACACTTATTTACGGATTCTAAAATGGCTGCATTTTATGTGGAATGGATAGTTCAAAACCTAAACTTGTGTATTAATGGAAAAAACGAAAAACAATTGTTTTAAAAAAATAACCTATTTTCTCATTTTCTAAAATAACCTCTGATTTGCAGGGAGCAACAAGGATGGGATCCAACAAGCTGCTAAAAGTATTGGAGGGTTTGGACGATGAAGAGTTCAAGAAGTTCAAGTGGTTCCTGCAGCAGGCAGACTTCCTGGAAGGCTTCCCAGTCATCCCAAAGAGCCGACTGTGTAATGCAGACAGGATGGACACAGTGGATGAGATGGTCCAGACCTACCCTGAAAACTCTCTGGAGGTGACCAAGAGAGTTTTGAGGGAGATGAAGAAGAATGATCTAGTGCAGAGTTTGCCAGAAGGTAAGTCATAGGAAGAGAAAAGTGTGGACAGGTGACAAACCTCGACCCTTTGGTCATATGCGTAAATTAGGTATACTATATTATAGGAACAATAGCATGAACTGTTAGCCTATCTTGCTTGCAGATAGATGTGTGAGGAGGGAGTCCCCTAACAGCAGATAGATGTGTGAGGAGGGAGTCCCCTAACAGATAGATGTGTGAGGAGGGAGTCCCCTAACAGATAGATGTGTGAGGAGGGAGTCCCCTAACAGATAGATGTGTGAGGAGGGAGTCCCCTAACAGATAGATGTGTGAGGAGGGAGTCCCCTAACAGCAGATAGATGTGTGAGGAGGGAGTCCCCTAACAGCAGATAGATGTGTGAGGAGGGAGTCCCCTAACAGATAGATGTGTGAAGAGGGAGTCCCCTAACAGATAGATGTGTGAGGAGGGAGTCCCCTAACAGCAGATAGATGTGTGAGGAGGGAGTCCCCTAACAGATAGATGTGTGAGGAGGGAGTCCCCTAACAGATAGATGTGTGAGGAGGGAGTCCCCTAACAGATAGATGTGTGAGGAGGGAGTCCCCTAACAGCAGATAGATGTGTGAGGAGGGAGTCCTCTAACAGCAGATAGATGTGTGAGGAGGGAGTCCCCTAACATCAGATAGATGTGTGAGGAGGGAGTCCCCTAACAGCAGATAGATGTGTGAGGAGGGAGTCCCCTATCAGCAGATAGATGTGTGAGAGGGAGTCCCCTAACAGCAGATAGATGTGTGAGGAGGGAGTCCCCTAACAGATAGATGTGTGAGGAGGGAGTCCCCTAACAGCAGATAGATGTGTGAAGAGGGAGTCCCCTAACAGATAGATGTGTGAGGAGGGAGTGCCCTAACACATAGATGTGTGAGGAGGGAGTCCCCTAACAGCAGATAGATGTGTGAGGAGGGAGTCCCCTAACAGCAGATAGATGTGTGAGGAGGGAGTCCCCTAACAGCAGATAGATGTGTGAGGAGGGAGTCCCCTAACAGCAGATAGATGTGTGAGAGGGAGTCCCCTAACAGCAGATAGATGTGTGAGGAGGGAGTCCCCTAACAGCAGATAGATGTGTGAGGAGGGAGTCCCCTAACAGCAGATAGATGTGTGAGGAGGGAGTCCCCTAACAGATAAATGTGTGAGGAGGGAGTCCCCTAACATATATATGTGTGAGGAGGGAGTCCCCTAACAGCAGATAGATGTGTGAGGAGGGAGTCCCCTAACAACAGATAGATGTGTGAGGAGGGAGTCCCCTAACAGCAGATAGATGTGTGAGGAGGGAGTCCCCTAACAGATAGATAGATGTGTGAGGAGGGAGTCCCCTAACCACAGATAGATGTGTGAGGAGGGAGTCCCCTAACAGCAGATAGATGTGTGAGGAGGGAGTCCCCTAACAGATAGATGTGTGAGGAGGGAGTCCCCTAACAGCAGATAGATGTGTGAGGAGGGAGTCCCCTAACAGATAGATGTGTGAGGAGGGAGTCCCCTAACAGCAGATAGATGTGTGAGGAGGGAGTCCCCTAACAGCAGATAGATGTGTGAGGAGGGAGTCCCCTAACCGCAGATAGATGTGTGAGGAGGGAGTCCCCTAACAGCAGATAGATGTGTGAGGAGGGAGTCCCCTAACAGATAGATGTGTGAGGAGGGAGTCCCCTAACAGCAGATAGATGTGTGAGGAGGGAGTCCCCTAACAGATAGATGTGTGAGGAGGGAGTCCCCTAACCGCAGATAGATGTGTGAGGAGGGAGTCCCCTAACAGCAGATAGATGTGTGAGGAGGGAGTCCCCTAACAGCAGATAGATGTGTGAGGAGGGAGTCCCCTAACAGCAGATAGATGTGTGAGGAGGGAGTCCCCTAACAGCAGATATATGTGTGAGGAGGGAGTCCCCTAACAGCAGATAGATGTGTGAGGAGGGAGTCCCCTAACAGATAGATGTGTGAGGAGGGAGTCCCCTAACAGCAGATAGATGTGTGAGGAGGGAGTCCCCTAACAGCAGATAGATATGTGAGGAGGGAGTCCCCTAACAGCAGATAGATGTGTGAGGAGGGAGTCCCCTAACAGATAGATGTGTGAGGAGGGAGACCCCTAACAGATAGATGTGTGAGGAGGGGGTCCCCTAACAGATATATGTGTGAGGAGGGAGTCCCCTAACAGATAGATGTGTGAGGAGGGAGTCCCCTAACAGATAGATATGTGAGGAGGGAGTCCCCTAACAGCAGATAGATGTGTGAGGAGGGAGTCCCCTAACAGATAGATGTGTGAGGAGGGGGTCCCCTAACAGATAGATGTGTGAGGAGGGAGTCCCCTAACAGATAGATGTGTGAGGAGGGGGTCCCCTAACAGATAGATGTGTGAGGAGGGAGTCCCCTAACAGATAGATGTGTGAGGAGGGAGTCCCCTAACAGATAGATGTGTGAGGAGGGAGTCCCCTAACAGATAGATGTGTGAGGAGGGAGTCCCCTAACAGATAGATGTGTGAGGAGGGAGTCCCCTAACAGCAGATAGATGTGTGAGGAGGGAGTCCCCTAACAGCAGATAGATGTGTGAGGAGGGAGTCCCCTAACAGATAGATGTGTGAGGAGGGAGTCCCCTAACAGCAGATAGATGTGTGAGGAGGGAGTCCCCTAACAGATAGATGTGTGAGGAGGGAGTCCCCTAACAGCAGATAGATGTGTGAGGAGGGAGTCCCCTAACAGATAGATGTGTGAGGAGGGAGTCCCCTAACAGCAGATAGATGTGTGAGGAGGGAGTCCCCTAACAGCAGATAGATGTGTGAGGAGGGAGTCCCCTAACAGATAGATGTGTGAGGAGGGAGTCCCCTAACCGCAGATAGATGTGTGAGGAGGGAGTCCCCTAACAGCAGATAGATGTGTGAGGAGGGAGTCCCCTAACAGATAGATGTGTGAGGAGGGAGTCCCCTAACCGCAGATAGATGTGTGAGGAGGGAGTCCCCTAACAGCAGATAGATGTGTGAGGAGGGAGTCCCCTAACAGCAGATAGATGTGTGAGGAGGGAGTCCCCTAACAGCAGATAGATGTGTGAGGAGGGAGTCCCCTAACAGCAGATAGATGTGTGAGGAGGGAGTCCCCTAACAGCAGATAGATGTGTGAGGAGGGAGTCCCCTAACAGCAGATAGATATGTGAGGAGGGAGTCCCCTAACAGCAGATAGATGTGTGAGGAGGGAGTCCCCTAACAGATAGATGTGTGAGGAGGGAGTCCCCTAACAGATAGATGTGTGAGGAGGGGGTCCCCTAACAGCAGATAGATGTGTGAGGAGGGAGTCCCCTAACAGCAGATAGATGTGTGAGGAGGGAGTCCCCTAACAGCAGATAGATGTGTGAGGAGGGAGTCCCCTAACAGATAGTTGTGTGAGGAGGGAGTCCCCTAACAGCAGATAGATGTGTGAGGAGGGAGTCCCCTAACAGCAGATAGATGTGTGAGGAGGGAGTCCCCTAACAGCAGATAGATGTGTGAGGAGGGAGTCCCCTAACAGATAGATGTGTGAGGAGGGAGTCCCCTAACAGATAGATGTGTGAGGAGGGAGTCCCCTAACAGCAGATAGATGTGTGAGGAGGGAGTCCCCTAACAGCAGATAGATGTGTGAGGAGGGAGTCCCCTAACAGATAGATGTGTGAGGAGGGAGTCCCCTAACAGCAGATAGATGTGTGAGGAGGGAGTCCCCTAACAGCAGATAGATGTGTGAGGAGGGAGTCCCCTAACAGCAGATAGATGTGTGAGGAGGGAGTCCCCTAACAGCAGATAGATGTGTGAGGAGGGAGTCCCCTAACAGCAGATAGATGTGTGAGGAGGGAGTCCCCTAACAGATAGATGTGTGAGGAGGGAGTCCCCTAACAGATAGATGTGTGAGGAGGGAGTCCCCTAACAGCAGATAGATGTGTGAGGAGGGAGTCCCCTAACAGCAGATAGATGTGTGAGGAGGGAGTCCCCTAACAGCAGATAGATGTGTGAGGAGGGAGTCCCCTAACAGCAGATAGATGTGTGAGGAGGGAGTCCCCTAACAGATAGATGTGTGAGGAGGGAGTCCCCTAACAGATAGATGTGTGAGGAGGGAGTCCCCTAACAGCAGATAGATGTGTGAGGAGGGAGTCCCCTAACAGATAGATGTGTGAGGAGGGAGTCCCCTAACAGATAGATGTGTGAGGAGGGAGTCCCCTAACAGCAGATAGATGTGTGAGGAGGGAGTCCCCTAAAAGCAGATAGATGTGTGAGGAGGGAGTCCCCTAACAGCAGATAGATGTGTGAGGAGGGAGTCCCCTAACAGCAGATAGATGTGTGAGGAGGGAGTCCCCTAACAGATAGATGTGTGAGGAGGGAGTCCCCTAACAGCAGATAGATGTGTGAGGAGGGAGTCCCCTAACAGATAGATGTGTGAGGGAGTCCCCTAACCGCAGATAGATGTGTGAGGAGGGAGTCCCCTAACAGCAGATAGATGTGTGAGGAGGGAGTCCCCTAACAGCAGATAGATGTGTGAGGAGGGAGTCCCCTAGCAGCAGATAGATGTGTGAGGAGGGAGTCCCCTAACAGCAGATAGATGTGTGAGGAGGGAGTCCCCTAACAGCAGATAGATGTGTGAGGAGGGAGTCCCCTAACAGCAGATAGATATGTGAGGAGGGAGTCCCCTAACAGCAGATAGATGTGTGAGGAGGGAGTCCCCTAACAGATAGATGTGTGAGGAGGGAGTCCCCTAACAGATATATGTGTGAGGAGGGGGTCCCCTAACAGCAGATAGATGTGTGAGGAGGGAGTCCCCTAACAGCAGATAGATGTGTGAGGAGGGAGTCCCCTAACAGATAGATGTGTGAGGAGGGAGTCCCCTAACAGCAGATAGATGTGTGAGGAGGGAGTCCCCTAACAGCAGATAGATGTGTGAGGAGGGAGTCCCCTAACAGCAGATAGATGTGTGAGGAGGGAGTCCCCTAACAGCAGATAGATGTGTGAGGAGGGAGTCCCCTAACAGCAGATAGATGTGTGAGGAGGGAGTCCCCTAACAGCAGATAGATGTGTGAGGAGGGAGTCCCCTAACAGCAGATAGATGTGTGAGGAGGGAGTCCCCTAACAGCAGATAGATGTGTGAGGAGGGAGTCCCCTAACAGATATATGTGTGAGGAGGGAGTCCCCTAACAGCAGATAGATGTGTGAGGAGGGAGTCCCCTAACAGCAGATAGATGTGTGAGGAGGGAGTCCCCTAACAGATAGATGTGTGAGGAGGGAGTCCCCTAACAGCAGATAGATGTGTGAGGAGGGAGTCCCCTAACAGATAGATGTGTGAGGAGGGAGTCCCCTAACAGCAGATAGATGTGTGAGGAGGGAGTCCCCTAACAGTAAACTTCATGACAGCAGGTCAATGGTTCAGGTTTAATTAAATGGGAACACATACATGGGTCTGCACAGAGGAACACAGTTTGTGTCACTTAAGGCTGTTACACACCAGGAGCGAGCAAATAAACATTAGGAAAATTCAGAATCATTCGCAGGTGGAAACAAGATGCAATTTTGTGGTTAAATAGGTTCTAAACAAACCATCACGACAGGAACAAATATAGTCAACATCAAGCAGTGATGTCTTGTGAGGAGAGGAGAGAGCATGCAGAGTTCCACTGTTTGGTACAGGAGCTGAAACCATGGCCGCTTTCACACCTACTTCAAGACGTCTGTGGGGAAGTTTGACCCCAGAGAGACGACTGCCCCAGAGCAGAGGCTAGGGGCCCTATCTTCCCCCTGGCCTTAGGCGCTAAACTGGCGTTAAACGCAAAAAAAACACGCTTTGCGCCTGCCTCGGGAAGATAGCATCATGTTTTTAGGCCCCGAAATGCGCTTTACGCCGAAGAGGCGTGGCGCAGCATACAGCAGGCTGCTGTAACTCATGTCCATGGAGTTCCACCAAAAAGCAAGACAGCAACTTATAATGACACGAAGGCTAAAGTGATTATTACTGAGAAGTTGTCCGTGTTATCACTGCGGCTCTCTCTCAGGCTCAGTCTCTGATGATGCATCAGATGATAGCAGTAACGTTACGGTAGAGTTAATCATACATAGCAACTCATTTACACAAAACATTTAAGTGAAAATAAAAAGACAAGAGACATATCTCGCCAATGAAATCTATATTTATTACTTTTCACGAATTAATTGTTTGTCACCGGTCTTTATTATTATTGTTTGTCACCGGTCTGCTTTAAAAGAGGGGGATGCAAATCTCTGCGGTTTGTACATGCTGAGATTTGCATCCCCCTGTTTCAGCACAAAATATGGTGGGGATGCAACTCTCACCAGGGATGCAGAATTCGGCATGACACTGGTTTGGTTCAAAGTGTGTGTCAGGAGTGAAATAATGGAGCTAATATATTGTTTTATAACTGCAGAGTGATGCACTTCATAATCTTTCATAATCGAAACAATGATTTTCCTCTGGTCAAGTTTGTAGGTGTGACTTGTGTCCTAGATCCTATAGTTATCAATACACAGAGACAAATATAACCAACCTATGTAGCCACCTATCTAGTCATCACTCCGACTCTCTCTCTCTGTCTCTCTCTCAGTGGATGTCAGTGATGTCGGGGAGCCTTCAGAGAACAGAGGAGCTTCTCCTCGTCCACAGCCTCCCACTGACAGTCAGACTGAAGGTAAAGCTATTCTCTGGCTCCCCCTGGCTGCCATGTTGGTCTTCTCACTGACCATTGTGTGTGGCTGTTAAAATGATGAACGATTTAAGGCGCTGACAGGGTTCTGCGCACCCTCGACTTGGAGCCTTGCTGCCGACTAGCGGCGACAGCGAGACTGTGCATACTCGAACATAACTCTGCGCGTTGGCTGCGGTACACGTCCAAAACACTAGGTGGCTTGTGGTACACTTATGTCCGTTACATATGACGTTATCATGTACAATACAATGTGATATAGACGAGTGACAACCGTAACACGGTTGTACTGTGATGTCCGCTCCAACAAGACTTAGTTTACTTGACACATACTTTTTCAATAAAAACACATTTATGCCATGACTTTACATAATGTAGGCTATATTTATGTTGCATCATGTGTGCTGTGATGTGCAGGAGCAGCAGGTAGCCTACAAGTTATAAATCTAAGCCTGTCCTGAATGAGCCGAGTGCTTGTTCACTATTCACTAACTATAAAGTTATGTGTATACAACATAAAGATCATGGAATTGGATGCTATCAGGAATGTCACCGATAGTTAACCTTCTATATTGTAGGCTAGGGAGACCGCATCAGCCTTGCTGAACAGATCTGTATTTGCCTGGCTGTAGGTTGAATTGCTTTATTCAGGCTGATCTGTGATGAGATATCCAAATTGGCATGAAGAGATGACAGCATGGAGCCTCAACCCGGACTGGATTGAGTGGATCGGAGTTTGGAAAGGAAGAATGTCATAGCATAACTGCAGTTCACCAATGACCAGAGTTGTGCATAATTCTACGCTTAAAAGGCGTGGTTAAGTGGTTAACGCCGGGTGTAGCGCCGAGGGGAAAATAGGGACTGCGCTGACCACGCCTACTAAATAGCGCTTAGCCTGGCGTTAAACGCTATTTTAAGGCCAGGGGGAAGATAGGGCTCTAGGTGTTTGTCTGAGGTCAAAGGTCAGAGCAGAGGCTAGCCGTGTGTCTGATGTCAAATATCAGAAGTCATAACTGAAATAAGTCCAGTTTGAACACAGAGCCAGCTGTGAGCATTTGGTAATATGAGGGCATTTGGCAAGCTGAGTGCCGGTGTTATGCCGAACTCTGGCATCCCCGGCAAGAATTGCATCCCCCACCTTGTGGGAGCACATTGTAATGATTTCTATGGCAAAGTACTGTTTAAAATATATAGGGCTCTATCTTCCCAAAAGCGCTAATTTAGCGTTTTTGCTCGTTTAACGCCGTGCGGTAGGGCTGCACGATATATCGTTTACACATCGTCATGGCGATGTGCGCATGTGCAATAGTCACATCGCAGGACGTGCGATGTCAAAAGCAAATGAACTCGTCATGTTGCTTGATAAACTCTCACTTTAGGGGTAGTCTACTGAGTGAAATGGCTCTCTCAAAGGAGAGAGACGCCCCACTACTGTACTCACTCATTTAGTGCTTAGCTTCAACACAACAAACATGCACATAGAGCTCAATTGAATTACTTTTGCTCATGTTGCGTTGCTGACAGTCGCCCGTCTGTAAACGATGTGATTGCGGAGGCGGATGCGTCCACAGTTTGCATCGCACTAGCTTACAGCAGGCTGTTGTAACTCATGTCCATGGAGTTCCACCAAAAAGCAAGACAGCAACTTATAATGACACGAAGGCTAAAGTGATTATTACTGAGAAGTTGACCGTGTTATCACTGCGGCTCTCTCTCAGGCTCAGTCTCTGATGATGCATCAGATGATAGCAGTAACGTTACGGTAGAGTTATTCATACATAGCAACTCATTTACACAAAACATTTAAGTGAAAATAAAAAGACAAGAGACATATCTCGCCAATGAAATCTATATTTATTACTTTTCACAAATGAATTGTTTGTCACCGGTCTGCTGCATGTCAATCCTCGTCTCTCTAGTCTGTACTGCGGTGCGCTCCAAAACCGGAACTCCCCAGATGCGGAGCGTACCACTTGGTAGTTTCTGGAGGGGGTTTCTGGGGGGTCAGACCAAGTGTGTAAAGTGACAGGGGTGTTTCACTGTTGATTTATTGAAACATTATTTAATACCTTTGAGTAGAAAATTAAAATTAAAACAGCTGACCTCAGGCTCATTTAACGTCACAACATGCATTTACATCTTGTGATGTAAATGCATCACAATGAAATCTAATGTTTTTCTGCAAATAGCATCATTGGGAGGTAGATTCTGGCATTCAATATTAGGGGTGGGCAATATATAAATTTTATATCAATCTTGTGATATGAGACTATATATGGTCTTAGATGTTGGATATGGTAATATGGTAATACGGCATAAATGTTCTCTTTCCCTGGCTTTAAAAGCTGCATTACACTAAGTGAAATGTAGGCTAGTGACATTTTAAAGTAGAATCACTCACTTTTTCATGTATGTAAGTCATGGAAATCCATTGGTCAAAATGTGTATGAACCCTGATAGATGGCACTCTGACGCCTACCAGTGGGCCACAGCCCAGTGGTTGAGAAACATTAAAATACCTAATTTCACCTCCAAAATCAGATGGACTCCTCTACAAAATCACCCCAATCATTATTTTCTTTAAAATAGAGCTATTCTGGTAATCTGGTGAAAATCTCTGTATTTTCTCATATCGCAATATATATCGCAGGCGGGGGAAATATCGCAATGTCAGTTTATTCCAATATCGTGCAGCCCTACCGTGTGCAATGCAAATTGGGGGCGGACACAAGCGCATGCCTGACCTGTAATAATTGTACTGGGCATTGGCTGCCAGAAGCCAAAGCAGGCGTTTCAGCGCTAAAATGTGGTGATAGATGGCATTATGCTATCGTCAGCAGCGCGCAATTACTTTGCACTAAGACCTTCGAAAAGGACCTCTTACGCGCAAATACCTCTCTGCGCTGGGTGCACTGCACGGAGATTACGGCTGCGCTCCCAGCGCAGAGAGGTATTTGCGCAGTGGAAAGTGGAATTTCTTTTGGATATGTCATGCACAGCCTTGCCACGCCAAGACATCAAATTATGCTGCTAAAATTGGGTATTAGCAGATAATTCAGTGAGGCAATCAACAATAACTCACTGAGAAGCTTTTATCACATCGCAAAGAGGGAAATGAATTGAGAAAACTTGTTGGACAATGGACATAGGCTATTTACCTTCATAAGCCGGAGGGTCGTTGGCACCACAGACAATCTGTCAATAAGCTCTCTCTGTCCTCGCACGAGTGAGTACACTCTGGTAGTTAAGACCGCCCAAATCCCGTTTGCGCAGGCATTTTGGGGCGCAGATGATTTTGGCACGGCTCTAATTTGCCCTTGTGACACCTGCCGTGAACCTTTCCGCATCCCGGCCGAGAATTGCATTCCCAACATATTTCGGGGCTGTTTTAACTTAGAAATCAGGGACGTCACATCTACCAGACAATTACTGTATATCACTTTTAAACAGTTACATTTCTGTATAAATTATTACAAGTATAGTGCCGTGAGGTGGGGATGCTTTTTTTTGCTGATTGGCGGGGGAGCAAAACTCGGCAGAACACCTGGTGGACGGCGCAAGGCTGGATGCTATCTTCCCTGCATTAAGGCAAACAGGTGTGCAAAGCGCTATTAGGGGATAGCGCCTGTCGGAAGATAGAGCCCAGCATCTTCTTTGTGGGTGCTGATGAGAAACAATCTGACATCGATAGTTAATCAAGTTATTTCACCATATTTTGTGCTGTTTTGACTTACTAAATCAGGGTACAATAGAGCTCAACAGTCACATGACTTTTCGTGACGTGAGTTCCGCATTAATTTTCTCCATAGACATTTCGATGTCTATGGGATGCAAATCTCTGCGGTTTGTACCTGCTGAGATTTGCATCCCCCTGTTTCAGCACAAAATATGGTGGGGATGCAATTCTCACCAGGGATGCAGAATTCGGCATTACACCGGTTTGGTTCAAAGTGTGTGTCAGGAGTGAAATAATGGAGCTAATACATTGTTTTATAACTGCAGAGTGATGCACTTCATAATCTTTCATAATCAAGACATAGATTTTCCTCTGGTCAAGTTTGTAGGTGTGACTTGTGTCCTAGATCCTATAGTTATCAATACACACAGACAAATATAACCAACCTATGTAGCCACCTATCTAGTCATCACTCCGACATGGTATTGTCGCCTACACATAATTTTGTCTTTGTTTATCTATGTAGATTTGTTCATGTTGCAGCCGAAAACTCAGAAAAATCTGCCTTGATCTGAAAAATGTGCTGCAATTTCACTCAGTGAAATTTTGACGTCAATATTCACAGTTGCATTGATTGATTATAGGTTTGGAAAAAATATGATTGACGTGTGAATTAATGGCACAAAGGAATTACTCTTGGTGTGTAAAGGACCTTTATTCATGTGAGAGACTCAGATGAAAACTAAACATGATGAATGTTCACTTCCTTCAGTTCTTCAGTATAAATGTAAAGAGTTGTGGGATGAATAGGAGCTATTGGCTGGTTGGCTGGTGTTAAATTCAAGCCCTTTTAAAGTTTCTCTCTCTCTCTGTCTCTCTCTCAGTGGATGTCAGTGATGTCGGGGAGCCTTCAGAGAACAGAGGAGCTTCTCCTCGTCCGCAGCCTCCCACTGACAGTCAGACTGAAGGTAAAGCTATTCTCTGGCTCCCCCTGGCTGCCATGTTGGTCTTCTCACTGACCATTGTGTGTGGCTGTTAAAATGATGAACGATTGAAGGCGCTGACAGGGTTCTGCGCACCCTCGACTTGGAGCCTTGCCGCCGACTAGCGGCGACAGCGAGACTGTGCATACTCGAACGTAACTCGGAGCGTTGGCTGCGGTACACGTCCAAAACACTAGGTGGCTTGTGGTACACTTACAGTATGTCCGTTACATATGACGTTATCGTGTCGTTTACCAAGAACTTGCAATTATGTCGGTGGGGGGACATTTTATTGTCCCTCCATTTCAAAACTCATTCCGGTGAGCCTGCAGAAGGCTTTGCTAGATGAGGGACAAGCACTGTTAAATAAGGAAATGGCATTTCCTCATTCCTCACAAGTATTTCATGTGCGCGGCCCAAGGCAACGGCCAATCACAGCTCTCGTGCTGGTCACGTCACGTCCGCGTTGATGCAGCGGAGTCACATTTTCGAGGAGCTGCACGCCCCCTCCACCGAGCTGCGCCCATAGGACACCCAGTAATGGTGACCCCCTCGGCGCAGTTAGTGCCGGCGATTTCGCGTGAGCATAATTTGCGCTTTAGTTCATACAGTATCTTTCTTTTACTTGATGTCACAGCTCCTGAAAGCCTTATAAACTACATAAGATTATATGAGAAGGCGGGTATTATGAACTATAGAGACACTGTGGAGCACGTCATCATTCAGAAACCACGCCCTAAACAGGGGAAAGCAAGCCCCCCCCCCCCACCCCCCTTCCCCAATCCTGGCGTTCTCCTGTGTCACGTGCATGGTTGTGTGTTGCACACAAAGATCATACAGAAGTTGAACACTCCAACTTACTTCCTTGACAGCTACATGTAGATCCACATTTTTCTTCTAGCCAATTCTCAATGGCTTCCTTGTTTTGCTCGGGAGATGAGAGAGCTCTGTAACTTTCTGCATGCCAGTGGAGATAGAGCCAAAGATATCTTCTATGATATCCTGAAGTAACAGGGGAAGTTTCTTATGGTGGACCTCAACCAAGAAGGTTACAATAATATAATGTCTATATATAGGTACAACATACAGTAGGTACTTTACAGTAATATAATGTCTATATATAGGTACAACATAGGTACTTTACAGGTATTAAACAGCTCTGGTCATGTGACAATTCACATGAAACATGTGACACTGCACATATTTGATTGAGCCACTTTGTTACGTCAATATTTGCAGTAAATCTATTATATCTATAAACAATTTGACATTGATAGTTTATGAAGTTATTTCACCATATTCTGTGCTGTTTTGACTTACAAAATCGGGGTAGAATAGAGCTGGAGGGTGAGGGTCTCCCCTGGGTCCTTGAGGCCGAATTTGGTGCTCAAAATCCGGGTAGAGGTGACCTCCAGGCCTGGGTCTCTCCTGGCTCATGGAGGCCGACTTTGCTGCTTAAAATCAGGGTAGAGGTGACCTTAAGGCCTGGGGGTCTGTCTTGCCTCATGGAAGCTGAATTTGCTCCTTTAAAAGAGGGCGATACAAATCTCTGCGGTTTGTACCTGCTGAGATTTGCATCCCCCTGTTTCAGCACAAAATATGGAGGGGATGCAATTCTCACCAGGGATGCAGAATTCATCATTACACTGGTTTGGTTCAAAGTGTGTGTCAGGAGTGAAATAATGGAGCTAATATATTGTTTTATAACTGCAGAGTGATGCACTTGATAATCTTTCATAATCAAGACATTGATTTTCCTCTGGTCAAGTTTGTAGGTGTGACTTGTGTCCTTATAGTTATCAATAAACACAGACAAATATAACCAACCTATGTAGCCACCTATCTAGTCATCACTCCAACATGCTATTGTGGCCTACACATTATTTTGTCTTTGTTTAGCTATGTAGATTTGTTCATGTTGCAGGCGAAAACTCAAAAGAAATCTGCCTTGATCTGAAAAAATGTGCTGCAATTTCACAATATGCACGGTTGCATTAATTGATATAGGTTTGAAAAATATGATTGACATGTGAATTAATCGCACAAATGAATCACTCTTGGTGTGTAAAGGACCTTTATTCATGTGAGAGACTCAGATGAAAACTAAACATGATGAATGTTCACTTCCTTCAGTTCTTCAGTATAAATGTAAAGAGTTGTTGGATGAATAGGAGCTATTGGCTGGTTTGCTGGTGTTAAATTCAAGCCCTTTTAAAGTTTATCTCTCTCTCTCTCAGTGGATGTCAGTGATGTCAGGGAGCCTTCAGAGAACAGAGGAGCTTCCAGTCAGCCACAGCCACAGTCTCCTCCTCTTCCTCAGCATCCCACTGACAGCAGTCAGACTGAAGGTAAAGCTATTCTCTGGCTCCCCCTGGCTGCTATGTTGGTCGTCTCACTGACCATTGTGTGTGGCTGTTAAAATGCTGAACGATTTAGTTCATACAGTATGTTTCTTTTACTTGATGTCACAGCTCCTGAAAGCCTTATAAACTACATCAGATTATATGACCCATGAGAAGGAGGTTATTATGAACTATAGGGAGAGGGAAGAAGAACTGGACGGACAAACATCTTTATTTGTCACACGACAACACACCCATGTGGCCAGCCACACACACACACACACACACACACACACACACACACACACACACACACACACACACACACACACACACGGAATGCGTGCAGCAGCTCGGGTAGCCAGTGACCAAGATGAAAGCTTAAGACAAGCGAGTTCAATCGATACTTCTTGTAGGTGTTTTAGGTCCAGATGACATTTCAGCTAATCTCCATAAACAGATATCTGCATTATGAGAATTGTCTCTCAACTCCAACTCCATTCTGGCATCTCAGGTTGCTATCTGACAATGCCAGAAGAGGAAGTCTTGGCCCGGATGTCCGCTCTACACGGAAAACCCTGAAATATTGGCTGTTGCCCCCAGCATCTATTAGTCATCAGAGCGATAAGATTACGGGGTTCTGAAACTGAGACAAGGCTTCCTCGTTCTGTGGTTCTTGTGCTAAGTGTAGGAACACTTCTGACCTCTGGATCTCTGAATTTTGACTCTGGAATTTCATCTGATGGCAGCTTCATTTCATAAGAACTTGTATTCCGGTGAGCCAGGTAGATGTCAGAAGCTCACTGGGAGTGAAGTGCAGTCAGCAGGATTCTCATTGGTTCAGATGTATCTCCATTCAAGAGGAGCTGAGCTGAGCTGAAACTTCTGAAAGCGATTAGCCACAAAACTTTTTATATATCCTAAGAGCACTTTAGAGTTGCTCCAGAAGAACTTCTCAGCATCAGTAGATTCTAATTCCTGATTGGATGCTGCTCATCTTCACAGAAAAAACTGCAGCTGTCAATTCCAGACACATGTGTGAGAACATGATTTTCCTACAACTAGAGCGCAGTGAACATCTCCCTCTTCATTTTGAAGTCTCATGTATGAAGACTGACCAACACTGACCATAGCTCTTCATGCTGGCATCTGAGAAATGATGCAGCTCCATCTTTCAGACCTTCCAAATTTCCACAATCCTGAGAGGATTGTACAAAGAGGCCACCATAGTCAAAATGCCACTGTGTTTTGCAGGCTGATCCTTGGGGCTAGAGGGGTCGGGACTCCCATGGGTCCCGCTGGACCCAACGCAAATCTTGCGGGAATGGGCTGTAATCAGGTTGGCACGGGCGGTCATCAAATAAACAGCGGGTCCCACGATTTCAGTCTCTCCTGGTTTACTGCCGAGTAAGCCCTCATTCACACAGGATGCCGAACGTAAGCAGAACTGAAGCTTGAAGCAGGCACAAGCTGAAGGTACGCCTTACCGTTCACACAAGACGCCTTGTCTTTTCCTTCATGCCTGCGGCGGCGCGGCTTCACGCTTGGAAATTCGGCGTCAATCCTGAATGATCGCTTCGGTGTGGCGTGAGCGTGGCTTCGGCAAGGCGTCAGCCGCAAGGCAGTTGAAATTGAGGTTTACATAAAAAATCCTCCAAGGCACTTGGTTCAAAGTGTTGCAAAGTGGAAATAGTTTCCAACAATCCAATTTGCCATTTTCAGCGTGTAGCAACGAGCTAGCGTGTAGGTTTCTGCCGTTAGCTTGCTAGCTAGTTCGTGCTTTTGTTTTAACTGAGGGCACTATTTACAGCGACACACAGGGAGGAGGGAGCGGAAGCCGCTCTGATTGACATGGTCGGAGCCAATGACAGAGCTTGTAATAAGCGGGGAGCGGACATCCGGCAGCGACTGAAACTGTCGCTCCAATGGGGAGCAGCTGTAGAGCAGGGGAGGGTTTATACCAGTAGCCTGTTTCCGTGCAGCCAGACGACTCTCACGGAAGGGAGGGGAGGCTGGCCAGCGAGACTAGACCTGTTCTGAACACAATACATTTCTATATATGGCAGCAGCACCGTGGAATAGGCTTCCAGTAGAAATAAAAACTAAAAACTAGTCAGTCTTACCTCAGTTTTAAAAATAAATGTGGTAAATGGATGGCTGAACAGGTTTTATGTAGGACTTTGGAATGTATACTTTTTATGTCATGTTTGTGTGTATATATAATATTATGTACTGATGCCTTCTTTGTTGTATTGTGGTGTCTGTCTGAGACCAAGGACCACGATGGAAACAAGTCTGACTTTGTTCTGTCTATCTGTGGTGTTTTAATGAGATTTAATGAGACGTCTTTTTGTTTCATGTGTTTTTAACAAATCAATCAATCAATCAATCAATCAAAACCAATCTTGGTTGAGCTCCTCGACCAAGAAGATTACAAAAATATCATGTCTATATATAGAGTATTTACTTTTACTTTATTTATTTATTTATTTATTTAATAAATTAGTCATTTTGATTTCCTTTCTCCTCAGGGGTGCGCTTTGTGGAGAAACACCGGTCTGAGCTGATCCAGAGAGTGAGAAACGTAAACCCAATCTTGGATGAGCTCCTGAGAAAGGGTGTTATCGACCAAGAACGCTACGATCTTGTCAGATCTAAATCTGTCACTCAGGAGCAGATGAGAGAGCTCTATACCTTTCTGCATGGCAGTGGAGATAGAGCCAAAGATATCTTCTATGATATCCTGAAGAAACAGGAGAAGTTTCTTATGGTGGACCTCAACAAAGAAGGTTACAATAATATAATGTCTATATATAGGTACAACACAGTAATATAATGTCTATATATAGGTACAACATAGGTACTTTACAGGTATTAAACAGCTCTGGTCATGTGACAATTCACATGAAACATGTGACACTGCACATATTTGATTGAGACACTTTGTTATGTCAATATTTGCAGGAAATCTATTGATACCTCCTTCAGTGACATTTTTAGAGCCTTATAAGCAAAAATGTTTTTTACGGGTGGGATTAAATTGAATGCAGCAGCCTTTAAACAGCACTACATTAGGAAAACATGATGTGATTTTTAAGAGAGCCCAGTTCAATTAAGTACTGCGGGACCCCGCCTTTTGTTATAGCAGGCGGGAGCGGGTGGTAATAACGTGGCTTGCAGGCGGTCAATAACACACACATTGTGGGAGCGGGCGGTAATGATCAGAAATCCAGTGGGAGCGGCTGGCTACTGCCCATGTCTCGGGAGGAAGCATGGAGCCAGTTTCGGCTCTCCCCAGATCTATATCTTAACACATTGAGTGCCAGCGACGCCATATGGCGTCATTAGAAATTTACCGTAGAGTGCCAGCGACGCCAAATGGCGTCAATAACTCGAAATTGTTTTTTTGACGGGGGGGTGTCCATCTCAGCTTCTTACATCGCCTCTTACAATATCAGAGGTATTGAATGTGTCTAACCTATTTTACAGAACCCTTAGGTGGCGACAGCGCTCTCCAGATGAGAGAACGTGGAGTAAAACACAGAAGAAGTCATTGGGGAAAAGGAAATCGCATCGCATCCGTCCGTATGCAGCGGCTTCATTGAAGCATTAACGTTTAGCTGTGCCCCTGCAGCAGCCAATCTGCTATCACAATTGAGCACCTCGGTGTCTGCTGCAACAGCCTCCGTGTCCGCTGCAACACCCATTTGCATGATCAGCCGTGGATTTGTTATTATTCTCAACTTGAAGCATGGGAGCTGGTACACGCGGCTGTAAAAAAGCTGAATCTAGCGGACTTTTTCAGTGCTGAGCACAGGCAGAGAAAACAGCAGAGCAGACACTCCTCCCACAACGGGGGGGGGGGGGGGGGGAGGAGGAGGGGGGGGAGGTGGGGCACGCAGAGCAGCACACACTGACCCAGACAGCAGGACAGGGTTGGCAAACGCAAGCCAGAATATCCGATGCCCACCAGCAGCAAAAGATCAGCAAGAAGCTGCAACCAGCAGCGCACGCAGGGGCCAGCGCTGCTGGTTTCAGCTAAAAATATTATTCTTCCAAACAAAATTCCCTTGCCTTCACTGTTTTATTGAAGGAAATTATTTTTGAGGTGTGACTACATCAGAAAATTAGCTTCAGAGTCAGTGATGTGCTTGAAATGTTTAATTTCACAAAAGGCTCATTATCTCAGCTCGTAGAAAAAAAGGTCTGTTTTTCGTTCAATCAAGCTATCTTCTCCGGCTCATAACTAAAGAACGGAAAATGGGATCAATAAACTTTTTTTTGCAGGTGATAGAAGAGAGTCTCATCGTTATTTGTGCGTGTTCAGTGTTTACATAGTAATTATTAAAGAAATTATATGACTGTTTTAAAATGCATTGCGGCCTATGTGGCACAGCAAGCAACCTTTTGCCCAAGGGCCGTGGCACTCAAAGTGTTAACATATCTTTAACATTTCTCAGCACAAAAACACAAACGTGTCTTTGATAACTCAACAATAGGATACAGGATAGGTTAATGACATGGGCATCCATTTTAATTATTTCACCTTTGATTCAGAGATTTTTTTTTCCAGTTTTGAACAATAGGCGAAGGCTACATTAGCCTACCCATCATCCCCAGCACCCGCTACTATAGTGAAGCAAGACGCCAGCCGAAGCCATAAAATAATGTAGTCTTTATCATTCCTCAATACAAAAACACAAGTGTCCTTATTATGTTGCATCTCTCTCCCACTCTCTCTCTCTCTCTCTCTCTGTCTCTCTCTCTGTGTCTCTCTGTGTCTCTCTCTCTCTCTCTGTCTCTCTCTCTCTCTCTCTCTCTCTCTCTCTCTCTCTCTGTGTGTGTCTCTCCCTCTCTCCTCTGTCTCTCTTTCTCAGGGGATGTCAGTGATGTCGGGGAGTCTTCAGAGAACAAAAGAGCTTCCTCCAGTCAGCCACAGTCTGCTCCTCTTCCTCAGCGTCTCACTGACAGCAGTCAGACTGAAGGTAAAGCTCTTCTCTGGCTCCTCGCTGCCAGTATGGCTGTTAAAATGAGGAAGGTCTTAACTGAGTCTTAACTTGGCCTAAAACTTCCTAGCAAGGATTTCTATTTTAGGAGTGATTTAAGAAAGTTCTTCTCAGAGTGACTCACCTCTGAGAGAGTAATGGTCAAGAACGTTGATCTTAGTGAGGAGGTGTGGTCCACTCTGTTGCTAGGTATGACACTCTTTTAGATGCTGTCATTGGTCCATCAGGACAAATCTCAACATGCCTCTTGTAATCATTCAGAATGTACACAAGGAATCAAATAATCACACAATTTAGTGTACAGCAAATAGAAGTGTAGTTTACTTATTGTCAAAAATGAAAATCCCTGTTTAAAGGCCCAATCCGTCAAAACTCACTATTACTGATGCCGGTGGCCGTTAGTGTAACTGCAGGCAGCGTGTGAACGAGCTGACGCGCGGGCACCATACTCGCATGCGCACAAGCAGTTGCCTGGCAACAGCAGTTGCTTTGTAACGTTAACTCATAAAAGTCACTTGAAAACGGCAACCTGGACAATTTATCGGTCAGATCAGCCTCGAGATGCCCAGGAAGGATTCTGGATGAATTAGGGGACGTTATTGTGGCATGTTTGGTCGTGTTTTGGCTTGCGTTGGCTGTGGGCAAGTCGATACTCATGTTAGCAGAAGCCAGGAAATAGCCTGCTCCCCCTGTATGTACGGTAATGGCTGGAGTTGACCAAACTGAACAATCAAACAATGTTTCATAAGCATAACAGTAACGCTAGGCATATTTAGGACTGTTAAATTCATTATCCACACAAGACGGTAACGTTATTAGTGGGGCTGGTGGTAATTTCTATAAATGTAAATTAATATTAGTTAGCCGCGATTAGCATCAAGCTAACGTTAGGCCTACTAGTATGTGCAGTCCCACTGCAGTCAGAGCCTGCTGGCTGCGGGAAGTGGATACTCATGTTAGCACAAGCAAGGAAATAGCATGCTCCCCCTGTATGTACGGTACCGTCAAACAATGTACCGTAAGCATAACAGACAGTAGGCTAACGTTTGGCATATTTCCGACTGTTAGATTCATTATCAACACAAGACAGTAACGTTATTAGTGGGGCTGGTGGTCATTTCTATAAATATAGCTAAATCTATTAGTTAGCCGCGTATAGCATCAAGCTAACGACTCACCACCGCAGCTAAATGCAGTCAAACAATAATGTTCCATGACCATAAGCATAACGGTAGTAACGTTAGGGCTGCATTACTTCACACAAGATGGTAATGTTAGCAGAGTTTCTGACCAGGTGGTCAGATACTTGTACTATGGAGTGACAGTAAAAATCTTGAATCTTGAAAATCCATTAGCAAGCAGCTAACGTTATCTGGTCAAAACCACATTGCAGTAGCTACAAGCAGCAAGTTCCCTTCATGAACCAAAAACACAGTCCTGACTCTAGTTTCCCCCCGATGTCGGTCACATTGCTGCTGTCTGGCCAGACGGGCTTCATTACATAAATATTTATTTATTTAGTCTGGACTTTTCCCGGAGTCTGTGTTTGTTGTTTCCTTTAGCTAGCAGCTAGCGACGAGCGTAACGTTAAAAGCTACTTCAGCCATTTCCTGTTAGCGTCTAGGACAAGAGACAAGCTCGACGTGAACGCGCGAGACGTCACATCCTCTAGCTGTGGCGGGAGATGCTATCCACTTCGAAACTGCGGTTTTCCATGTATCTTCTGAACGGCTGGTCGGAGAGAAACGCCCCTGGTCGCCATTTTTAAGTTACGTCAAGGCGCATTCACTCAGTGCCAATAATAAACACATTTATTTCTCGCCAGAACCAATGGAATGGGCCTTTAATGAATAGTTAGTCTGTCCCATCAGTGACCCCAACAACATCAGGCTAACCCCCTGTATCCATAAATGCTCCACTCGTCACTGGTCCACTCGTCCAGTGAATGAAATAAACTGCATCATAGGTGTTTTTGGCCAGCGCACGCAGTGGCGCAGGCCCTATAACAGGGTTTGTCCACCCAATTTACAAGCCCATTTGGGAGACCATTTGGAAGCCCATTTGGTCGCGTAACATGTCAGAACGGAACACTTTAGCAGAGGAGGAAATGGGAGATCTCCAAAAAACACTGAGAGAGATAAACACTGCGCATGTGCTTATATTACGGAGATTATTAATGATACAAAGTGGGTTGATTACCGGTAAAGCCATCCTTTAAGGCAGGGGTATTCAATTAAAATTCAAAGAGGTCCAGTTAGAGAAAATGTCCTCAAGCAAGGGTCCATAACATCGCAACGTCTAACTTTTGTGACTGTTCAGTGCCATATATATTGAAGTAGCCTAATAGTTCTATTAACATCTGCATGTAGTCAACAACTGACTGTTAAATCAAATAAAGTAATTTTAGTATTTCAACAATGTTTATTTTCAGAAAAAATATATTTGAAAATAAAAATAAAATATTTTCAGTTTTCACGTTTAACGGATATTAGGTGCACTGCGCAGATCACACACATCAAAAACCTTCCCTGGAAAATAGATGTTTAAAACAAATTGTGAATGGAAGCAACCCATATCTAATTAGCGGCTACTTGTAATGCAATATCTGAATACTGCCTGATATCACAACCTGCCTGTTCCACTAAGGCTGCAAGTAGTAGTAGAAAACATTGTATTGATGTTGACAGTGAGAAGATGTTTGTTATTCCCAGAGCACCAACCTTTAGTAAAACATAAAATAATAAAAAATAAAATAATAAAAACAAGCTCACAAGCATCTGTTAATATGCTACCTGTCAAATAGCCTAATACTTTTAGTTGCAGTTTAGATTTCATGGATGCTACTTTGTTCTACACAGATTTGCTGGTGAGAACAACAGAGTGTCCACGACTCATCACATGGTACCAACAAGAACTCCAACCTCACTTGAAGGACCTGTTTAAGTGGGTACAAGTAGGATGGTTCAACAAGAACGATCAGAATCTGGTTGATATCTACACATGGCTCTACATCACATATGGAGTTGACATACGCAGGCAGCATGAGATATGGCAGATTGAGATGACATCAAGAATGATAGCAGGCACAGAGGAATCCATCAAACTCAGTGACATCTTCAAACACCCTTCTGGAAAAGACATAAGAACAGTGTTGACCACTGGGATTGCAGGAATCGGCAAAACGTTCCTTGTGGCCAAGTTCATCCTGGACTGGAGTGAAGGAAAGACCAATCAAGATGTCCATCTCATATTTCCCTTCACCTTCCGCCAGCTGAATTCACGGAAGGGAAAGAGTTTTAGTTTGGCAGAACTAATTCACGAATGTATCCGGGCATCCAAAGTCATCAAGAAGGAGGCTCTGAATTACATCTTCACAGAACTGCAGGATTCAGCAAACAGCTATGACAAGAGTAACTTCAAACTCCTGTTCGTGTTGGACGGTCTGGATGAGAGCCGCCTTCAACTAGACTTCACTGCCAATGAAAAGTGCTCTATTGATGTGTCAACCAGAGTAGAAGTACTGCTGACAAACCTCATCAAGGGCACACTGCTTCCCGCTGCTCGCCTCTTGATGACCACACGACCTGCAGCAGCCAGTCAGATCCCTGGAGACTTTGTTGACATGGTGACAGAGGTGAGAGGCTTCAATGACCCACAGAAAGAGGAGTACTTCAGGAAGAGATGCACAAATGAGGAGGAGGCCAGCAGCATCATCTCCCACATCAAGACTTCACGAATCCTCCACACAATGTGTCACATCCCAGTCTTCTGCTGGATCACTGCTCTAGTTCTGAAGGCTCTGTTGAAAACCAGTGACAGAGAAGACCTGCCCAAGACCCTGACTGAGATGTACATCAAATTCTTGTTGTTTCAGATCGATCAGACGGAAAAGAAGTATGATGGTAAAGGCTGGATTCAGTCACTTGCAAAACTGGCTTTTCAGCAGCTGTTACAAGGCAACTTGATCTTCTATGAGGATGACCTAAAAAAGAGTGGCATTAACATCAAGGAAGCCTCAGTGTACTCAGGTGTGTTCACAGAGATCTTCAAAGAGGAGGATGGGCCAAAGGACAGCTCCAAGATGTTCAGCTTTGTCCATCTGAGCATGCAGGAGTTTATGGCTGCTCTTCATGTGGTCCTGTCACTCAACAACAGCAACACAAACGTAATGCCTAAGCCACGACTGACTGTCTGTGGAGATCTGGGGATGTTTTTCAGCAAAACATCTGCCACAAAAGTCTACAGGATTGCTGTTGACAAGGCCTTACAGAGTCCAAATGGACACCTGGACTTGTTCCTCCGCTTCCTCCTGGGACTTTTACTGGAGACCAATCAGAAGCTCCTAAAGAATATCCTGACACAGAAAGCCAGTAGCTCAACCAAGACCAATCAGAAAATAGTCCAGTACATCAAGGAGAAGATCAGGGAGGAACCGTCTGCAGAGAGAAGCATCAATCTGTTCCACTGTCTGAATGAGCTGAATGATCATTCTCTAGTGGAGGAGATCCAACAACACCTGAGATCAGGCAGTCTCTCAACAGAAGCACTCTCCCCTGCTCAGTGGTCAGCTCTGGTCTTCATCTTACTGTCATCAGAAGAGAAGCTGGATGTGTTTGACCTGAAGAAATACTCTGCTTCAGAGGAGGCTCTTCTGAGGCTGCTGCCAGTGGTCAACGCCTCCAGTAAAGCTTTGTAGGTCACAAGAAAACTGGATATATTAACTGTATTAAAATGTGATCATAGTGACGTGAACGTTCACAATCACAAACACCAATCGTGACATCATACATAATGTTAGGCAAACAACAGATGACTAAGTTAATCGTTAATGATAATTTAATGACAACAATAGCCAATGAGCTGCATCTAGTCATTGTGGTAAGAAATCCATGGTGCATCATGAGAATACAGTATTAATTAATACACAGGACAAGATGTTACTATCCCTTGTGCCAAAATCCGAGGAAAAACACATTTAGAAGCCCAATCCAGAATAAAACAAGCTAACAAGCTAACAAACTAATAAACAAGACACAAATCACCAGTTACCTACCCTAGCCAACAGCAGTATGAAGCATGTCATTGGAGTTTTCAAGTGGGCACCTTCCTTCACCGACGTTTCGTTAAGTTAGGCCCACGACACCTCAAGAAGGCTTAACGGTGTAATCCAGCGTCCTGGAAACACCCCCCTCCATGCTACCACCGCACAAGTGCATATTACCTCACTATCTAAGCCTAGCTATCCAGGTCGATTCGGTATGACATTCCTGACTACACCACCACCGTCAATGATTCAGCCCTGTTGATGCGGACCGTTAATCATGACCAACAACAAACAATCCCTAACTACACCACCACTGTCAATGATTCAGCCCTGTTGATGCGGACCGTTAATCATGACCAACAACAAACAATCAATCTGACCTTAGCGAGCTCCCCAGCTAGCATGTTTCCTCCTTATCCACAGCCATTCACTTGCTCGTTCTGCTGCCTGAGACATGTTGCTAACCGCAAGTTTCAGGCTCCGTCCCCGAATGCCCAACTCAGTTAGTAAGGCAATAACGGACTTTGCCACAAAACCACGGCAGCCCACCTCTACAGGCCGCACTCGAGCCCTCCAACCTCGCTGCTCTGCCTCTGCTGCCATTTCAGCATACCTAGCTTTCTTGCGCTCATAAGCCTCCTCAACTCGATCTTCCCACGGGACTGTGAGTTCGATAAAATAAACTCTCTTCTCTACCTCAGACCACAGTAACAAGTCCGGACGTAGCCGGGTGCTAACTATATATGCTGGGATGACTAGCTGTTCATTCAAGTCAACCCTCATTTCCCAGGCTCCACCTACACTTAGCTGCCCTAACTTGTGCCTGACCTTAATTGGTCTAATCTTTTCTCCCTCACGTACAAATTTGATCTGTCTAGTCTCTTTGCTAGCAACTAGAGAATTTACTTCTAGCCGCTTTTCCTCAACTGCAGCTGCCAAACATTTCAACACCTGGTTGTGACGCCAGGTGTATCGCCCCTGGGAGAGACTGACCTTACACCCTGACAGTATATGCCTCAATGTACATACACTAGAACACAACGGGCAGGCACCATCCTCGCCCAACCACTGATTTAAGTTCTGGGGAGATGGCAGCACATCATAAGTAGCCCCTAGAATAAATCTAATTCTGCTGGCCTCCATGCTCCACAACTCTCTCCACTTCAACTTTCTCTTCTCTACACTCTCCAAGTTCACCCACTGTCCTTGCTTTGCCTGCGACACTGCCTTAGTACATCTTACTGCCTCCTCTTGCCTATGTACTTCTTCAACTACCATCTTCCTCTTTTCTATTACTGATGCCTTGTTCCACACAGGTTTCCCTATGCACAACCCTAAGCCTCCACGCCCATGCTGCACCTGACCTATGATATCCCTGTGTCTAAGAGCTGACTGTGCTTGCTGTACTGCCTCCTTTGGGTTCCACTTCCTCCCTGTTTTAACTGTGGGCGCTACACTCCTAACCACTGGATCCTTTGACTGAGTCAGAGTCATTTCCAGTCTAACCTTAGCACACTTGAACTCCTCTGTCAGGCTAGATAATGACAATTCCAATATGCCTTTCCCATATAAGGCTACACTGCTTAGGCAGCGTGGGACTCCGAGCCAGTACTTTAATTGAATTAAACTAAATTGTAAATTGTATTAATAATGTACCATACTTGGGGATGGCGCTTAGGGGGACCTGATGGAGTGCAGTGCCGAAATCTTGTGCAATTTGGCACAGCGCCACCTATTGGCAACACAAAATGTGGTTTATCTCAAGAGCCGTTATTCAGATCGACTTCAAACTTGGGGAGTGGGCTGCTGGGAACTTGGCAGTCTATTGCCTAATTTGTAGGGCTGTCCCAAATACCATAGTTAAGGTCTTTGCACACACAGTCCGATTGTTTTCATATGCGTGTTTTTTAATCCGTCATCTGAAAACACAGACGGGTCCCAGCTCGCAAAAATCTATTGACTGATGCGAAAAACGCAGAAATTCGAACCTCGTCTGAAAACTTAAATTACGAACGTAATTGTCGGACTTGGTGTTTTAATGATGATTGACATAAATGAGGTCGTATTCTTTTTTTTTTCCGTGCGTCAATTTTGGACGAAAATACAGACTTGGTGTGCAAAAGCTATTAGAGCGTTGACGCTTCGCGGAGATAAAATCGATCATAATCAAAGCTTCTACGCTGGTATTTTTTTCGTTTTTCTTTCTTTTTTTGGGGGGGTGGGGGTGGGGGGGGGGGTGGTGAGTCACACAAAAATAAAAAGTCCAGTTTGCCACGAAATGTTGTGAATTTAACGTCATAATAACAACATGTTCCACGTGTTGATAATCCTAATGTGACGTGTGCTCTGGCTGTATGTACATCCATGTGATAGACGGAGCCAACTTCAGTTTCACTACCAGTCAGTAATAACAAATCCATGTGATAGACAGATCCAATGTCACGTTCACTTTAGTATCTGTGACTGCTGCTAATTCATAACATTATAAACAAATGAAAGGACTTGAATTCACTTGAACACTTGTAACGTTACTCACACTGGGTTAGAAAAGAAGTGTACGAAGATTCATGTTTACAACAGCTCTGCAGACCACAGCTCAACGTCAGGTGTGGCTACTGGCTGTTGGGTGCATTTGTTTGTTCTCACGGCGCGTGCCGGTGTGAGTTCCCTGTGTTAAAAACAGTGTTGGCCTGAATGACCCGCCCAGCCAGGAAACTAGAGACTGTCTCACAAAGCTACACTCCACGTTAGATATTATGGAGAGAGAAAGAGAGAGGAGAGGAGGGGAAAAAAACAATAACAATAAAGCGTCTATTGCTGATTTGAGCGTTGATTACCATGGCAATGATTCTAGCTTTGAAGCGTCGATTTTTTTGGGTCAGCCCTACTAATTTTGTGCTAGTCGGCATAGCACCACCTATACTGGCAAAAACAAAAAGCGCTTGATCAAAATGTGACGTGAGTACTAAATGGAAAACATTTTAAAGTTGTTTGTCTCCATCACTAATTCTCATGCAGACTGAGTGGCTGTCAGCTGTCAGAGAGAAGCTGTGAAGCTCTGGCCTCACTTCTCAGCTCCCAGTCCTCCAGTCTGAGAGAGCTGGACCTAAGTGACAACGAGCTTCACGATTCCGGGGTGAAGCTGGTCTCTGCTGGACTGCAGAGTCCACACTGCAGACTGGAGACTCTCAGGTAAGATCCATTCACAGCTTTCCTCATGTGATTTGACACGTTGATTTCTCCAAAATAAGGTCCCTGCTCTCAAAACTCTCAGGTCAGTATTCCTCAATCTGCAAAGGGAGACTCTGCAAGTTTGACATCAGGACTCCAGAACATTTTGTCATTTTCACTGAAAATAAAGTTAGGATTTTCCAGAAAGTGTTTTGTCTTGACCAACATTCATACACAGCTCTGAACCTGGAGGACTGAGAGAAGATCATCCATGCTTTGATCTCGTCATTTTGAATACTTGAACAAATAGTAAAGCAACGTTAGGAGTAACACTTTATAATTACTATACACTATAAAGCATTAATAAAGCATTAGTAAATACTTAATTCACCTTGAACTCATAATTTATAAAGCATTATTCATACATTACTAAGCATTAGTAAGTAAGTCATAAACACAGTTATAAAGGTTTGATTCTCGATTAATAACCTAATCTGTAATGTGTTTAATGATTGTATTCTCATACTTTGTAAATGATAGATTCACCATTTATAAACAAGTATCACATCAATTATAAACCATTTATTTATGAGTTGTTAATAGTTCATAAGATCATTTAGAAAGTGTAAGTAAAGTAATAATTATCACTTTTCAAACGGAAACCCCCCCAATTCTCCTATTTCCCCAAATCCTCGAAACACACAATTGACCTATCGCTAAGCCCCACCCCCCGTCCTCACTCAGACGAACACAAGGCAGACTGACTAGAGTAAATGGCAGCCGTCACTGTCAAAGTTACATCCCAAGACGCTCTTCACAACTTTTTGAGCCCTGATATCGTCTAGAAGCCATCAGAAAGTACTTCACTATGCCATGGCAGTAGCCTACAACATTTAAAGCTATCGATAAAAAGAAATGCGATACGTGCATGCCTGGAAACGGCTTTAGCGAATCTTTAATCAAACATTTAACGGAGGAAGACAGCAGGCGAGGATAACAGACGACTCACATCCAGAATTGACATACACTTAGAGTAACCTCTCCGTGGATTATATAGCCTATATGCCGAATTGAAGAGTGGCGCCTGGTAATCTATTTCATGTACGTCTGTATAATCAAGAAACGTTAAATAATGTAGATATTTTTCATAGCGAGACAACGGCACGCACACATGGGTGGTGGTGTAGCAGATCAGCAGAGGCATAGCTTACAGCTTTTAACATCATGTTTTCCTCCTGGATCTTTTCTCTTTAGACTACCTCACATTTATTTGGAGAACGGGATTCATTCCAATGTTTTAGGGTTTGACTGGTGTCTGGCGATGTTATAATCACATCAATCAATGTGCCTCCTCTTCACTAGTTTAGCTGGCCTGCCTCCTCCCCTCTCTATCTCTTCACCAACTCATGCGCATAACGTAATGACTGGAAACTCGCATAATTCAGCATTTTATTTTGCCGACTTTCTGAATACCATGATGATTTTATGATACCTTTTGGATCATGGAAGCCAAATGAGGGAGAAGACTCGTCATCTCGCTGTCACCACGATTGCAGATTTAACTCCAAAACAGTAGCATTGTGGATGTGAGTGGATCTACATTTACTAGTTTAATATTATCAATTGCCTGGCCTCCCAGGATACCTTGTAATGTTGCATTTACCCCCATGCATATCGTTTGACCATTTTTTCAACTTATAAATGTATAAAACCAGAGGAAACTTGCGTTTTCTAGTGCTTCTCTATGGAGCTCTAAGCTGAGAATGTCCGAGTGTATTGTAGAGCTGCACGCGCTGTGATTGGCTTGTCTGCATTCGGGGCGTGGCTTAGCGATAGGTCAATTGATCCCAAGTGAACCGCCCCATCTGCAAAGCCTTAGGGGAGTAACCCCACCCATCTACTGTTTAGGGATAAATAATTATTACACCTTTGACACTTAAAAACCTATAAAAATACACAAAAATGTCAATTTCACCCACTTCCCGAGGTCGTAGAGACTCATGGACGGTTTCGTTGTAAAGCCCATGCTCACTTCTTGGATAAGCGATGACAATTTCAGAAAGATCCGAGCGTCGGTTCCAGAGTTATTCAAGAAAATCCTCCTATTGGCTGTTTAAAAGGCTCTGGGAGGCTTAATTTGCATTTTCTCCCCATCATGCAATTCTGACCCTCTTAGAGACACAAAACCCTGAGTGAAACACATCTCTCAGAATCACCCCCCTGGCCGTTTGGGCATTCAGACATCTGCCTCCATTGGTCAAGGCCAGCCCAACCCTTCTATCTCATTTATTACATGCTTTATAAGGCATAGATAGTCCTCACTTTAGATGAGCTCACATGAAATACTTAACTAATGACTAGTAACTACCTTAATTAATCATGAGTTTGAGTATCAATAAGTGTTTATAAACCATCTATTAACACTCACTAACAATGTCCAAATCATGCACAAATGTACACATAAATGTACATACGTTGTTTAATCATTTACTTACCAGGGCTCGACGTTAACTTTTAAAAGTGGTTGCCGGAGGGGCAACCTGGCAAGAGCTTTTGGTTGCCCGAATAAAAATATGGTTGCCCAATTTTAGTCGCCTTATATTTTGAGTAATTAAGATACTATGCAGTCATAAGCCGGCTTAATAATGACGATGTGACAGAAAAGTAAGTATAATAGGCTATAGTATATAGTATAATAGGCCTATTCAGTGTGCGCACCGGGTGTAGTAGTAGTAATAATAATAATAATAATAATAATAATAATAATAAATGTGTCATTTCGTTTTCTAAACAAATCTTCTTTTTTGTTTTTATAATGCATTTGCACTGAAAGGATTTGTTTAACTAATATTTGTGAACTTTCATTTTCATATATTTTTTAACAGTTATTGTTCATATTGTGCTTAATTTATTAATTAAAAGCGTTATTGATAATGAAGTAGCCTATGCCTCCTCATGTTCATTCAGGGATACTATGATGACAGTGGTTTGGGGCCCCCACTCTGATGTTGCATAGGGCCCCAAAAGGCCCAGAAGCGGCCCTGCAATCCCTCTCTCTCTCACCCCGTATGACAGGCTGACAGGCCAGGGATGCAAAACATTCCTCAGCACATATACGCGGTGTAAAACATTTTTGAAGGATGTCCTGGTCGAGGTGTATGTTGTAGGCTTGTTGTAGGCTACATGCTTTGCAGTATAGCGTTATGCTGGAATTATGCTTGAAGTTTGGACTGTCGCACGGAAATGAGAGACACTGAATCTTGACAAGGAAATGTGTGGAGCTTTTATACACTGTGTGGGTTTCTGCTCGCGGAAGTGAGCGGGAGTTGAAAACTCCACTTTGTCCGCCCAGCCGCGTCCACGTAGTTACACAATTCGGGGTGTGCACGGCGAGGCGAAAACCGTCTGCACAGGAGCCTTTTGGAGGGGCGCGTCTGCTGATTTGACTCACTTTTCCGTGCGGACACTCGCGGTCCTCGCCGATGCGGGAAGCAAATGAGACCTAAGCGCTTGTTGTAGGCTACATGCTTTGCAGTATAGCATTAGTTTTCCGTCCCGTTCGAAGACGCACGGGTATTTCACCTCGATGACAATTTCCTCGTCCTTTGTTTCTGTGCGGGGCTGCGGGCGGACGCGGTTCTTCGTTCTTGTTCTTTGAATTATCATCTTGCAGCTCGATTTGTGATGTGGATGCTGACGCAGCGTTATTAATAGGGGCTTTTGACATCTTCACGGTGCGTCTTGCAGCCGCTGTGATTGTGTGCGAGCAGCCCCACCTGTCCAAGTCAGTACTCGTTAAACATACCGCACGTGCAGCATGCATCACGTAGGTTCCGACTGGTAATTAGTAACATCGTTCCGATTGTAACAGCAATAAAATGTCACATATGTCACTCACAACAAGTATTAAAACATATTTATTTGGTGTATATTTTGCTGTTTGCTGCTGTACATATTTTTTTGCATGTTAACACATTGAGTGCCACAGCGCTTCAGTAAAATTGTCTGCAGCCTGTGCCAGATTCACTTCCATTCAGTTGAAAACAGCTATAGAATTTTTTCTATTAGGGCTATATTAATAGGGCTGAACTTTAATGAAACATTGAACACTCCTGCTTCTTCCAAAGAAGAAATTTTGTTTCTAGACAGTTCCATTATGAAATGACAGCCTTTGAAAAAAGTGCACTTTCAAGGGTTTTCTGTCATTTTTTTTTACTTTCCAAGTTATAGTCCCTTTTATGAATACCTTTTGCACTCTAATTTCGAGCACATTCACTGACTCTGGCTGGTGTTTTCTGATGTGGTGGCGTGTGGTGTGGTTTTTGTGCAGCCTGCGTGCCCCCCCCCCCCCCCTCTCCCCCCCCCCCCCCCCTCTCCACCTCTGAGCTGCGGGCTCCTCCCCACACGCACAGTTTGTTTTCTGAGACTCGTTTTTGCCCCGGACGAATCCCAGCGCGCATCAAGGAAGTGCCAAACGCGACTGAACGAAAAGGCTTGGCCGTTCGGCTTCGGATGCTGGCTTTCAGGCAGGGAATCGTGTGCAGATAGATAGAAGCATAAGAGCTCAGTTGTGAGCGCGGATGCAGCCGAACCCACTCTCCGCTGTAGACAGAGCAATATATACGGCTCTGGCTGAAGCATGATCGGTTTCCACTTTGATCACGGCTTTTCCCTGCTTTCTCCTGTACAAAGTAAAGGATCTGAGGTGGGTGGCGCAGCTTCTGTGTCGATGTTTAAGGTGGCGCCGTGTGATCCCTTGAAGGGATTCATGCTCACTGGCTAGGTACGACCTTAAACAGCAGAATTATGGAATAATATGAATTATGATTTTAGGACGTGCACAGACGTCCTTGGCACTGAACGTTACTTTTTTTTAGGACGTGCACAGACGTCCTTGGCACTCAATGTGTTAAAACGTGGTTGCCCCTGGGGCAACCAAAGGCCAAGAAATGGTTGCCCTACTTTTTTTTCTGGTTGCCCGGGGCAACCGGGCAACCGTTAATGTCGAGCCCTGCTTACACGTTCTAAATGATCTTATGAACCATTAACAACTCCTAAGTAAATGGTTTGTAATTGATATAATACGTATTTATAAATGGTGCATCTATCATTTACAAAGTATGAGAATACAATCATTAAACACATTAGAGATTAGGTTATTAATCAGTAATAAAATGTTTATAACTGTGTTACTAATGCTTAGTGATGTATGAATAATGCTTTATAAATGATGAATTCATGATGAATTATGTATTTAATAATGGTTTATTAATGCTTTATAGTGTATAGTTATTATAAAGTAGGGGTGGGGGAAAAAATCGATTCACCTAAGTATCGCGATTTTTAATGTCACGATTTTTTGAATCGATCTTTTATTCCAGAATCGATAATCGCACACAAATTTTTTTTTTTTTTTTTTTTGGGTGCTTGCAGTCAGGCCACTCACTGAACAGCAGGCCAGGCGCCGCCTACTGGTTTACTAGTGGTTTTATTACTTTATTAGTTAGTCTGAAGTAATAATTACACTTCAGGGTTAAAGTGGGTGCATCTCATTGTAAAATTGGACTTCAAACGGCCCAAATCTGGCTTCAAACGGCCCAAATTGGGCTTCAAACGGCCCAAATTTCACGCGCATCGGCCCATATCGGCCTGGCCTGCTTGGTATCTAATGCCCGGCCTGAATTATGATCCCAGTCCGCCCCTGTTTTTAACTATATCGCCCAGCCCTACTCATGATATATAATATACAGTCTCTATGATTCAACTTTTCCCATGTTCTAATCTAGTGTAAAAAAGCAAACAAACTGAAAAAAGAAAAGAAAAAATAAACAAAAATCGCAATAAATCGTAATATCGAATCGCAATAATCGTAGAATTGCAATACTTAAGAATCGCAATATAAATCGAATCGGCACCCAAGAATCGTGATAGTATCGAATCGGGAGATAAGTGAATCGCCACAGCCCTATTATAAAGTGTTACCACGTTGGGTGCTGCTCAGTGATTTTCACTGCACAGTGAGGTTATCGTTTCACAGCACACTGTGGGATATGTCGCTAGTAATCACAGTAACGTGAACGTTCACAATCATGACCACTAATCATCACATAATGTTAGGCAAACAACAGATCACTAAATAAATGGTTAATGATAATTGAATGACAACAATAGCCAATGAGCTGCATTGAGTCATTCAGTTAGAAATCCATGGTGCATCATGAGAATACAGCACTTTAATTGAATTAAACTTAATTGTAAATTGTATTACTAATGTATCAAACTTGGGGAGTGCGCTTAGGGGGGCCTGATGGAGTGCAGTGCTGAAATCTTTTGCAATTTGGCAAAGCGCCACCTACTGGCAACACAGAAAGTAGTTTATCTCAAGAACCATTCTTCCGATTGACTTCAAACTTGGGGATTGCACTGCTGGGAACCTGACAGAGTGCAGTGCCTAATTTAATGCTATTTGGCATAGCACCACCTATACTTGAAAACACAAGAAGCGGTTTATCATTTATGAGTGCTAAATGGAAAACATTTTAAAGTTGTTTGTCTCCATCACTAATTCTCATGCAGACTGAGTGGCTGTCAGCTGTCAGAGAGAAGCTGTGAAGCTCTGGCCTCAGTTCTCAGCTCCCAGTCCTGCAGTCTGAAAGAGCTGGACCTAAGTGACAACGAGCTTCACGATTCAGGGATAAAGCTGGTCTCTGCTGGACTGCAGAGTCCACACTGCAGACTGGAGACTCTCAGGTAAGATCCATTCACAGCTTTCCTCATGTGATTTGACACGGCTCCCACAGCTCATCAAATATGGCATTCACAAAAAAAATGTATTTGCAAGACATTGTTGAGTGACACTCCCTCTTTCCCTCTCTCTCTCCCACACACACACACACACACACACACACACACACACACACACACACACACACACACACAGTGTGTGTCTCTCTCTCTCTCTCTCTCTCTCTCTCTCTCTCTCTCTCTGACACACACACACAAACGCACACAAATGAGATAACACTGTGAGTCATGTTTCGGGTCTAAACACTAATGTATGAGAGTAGTTCTGAACGTAAACTTACTTTGATGTCACATCAGTGATATATATTGAATATATTGAGATCCTGCGTCCACTCCGTTCTTGTGAGCATGACTGCTCAGTACAGTGTGGCAGACTGTAGTGAAAAGCTTCTCCATCCGCTAAGTGGTTTCTACTTTAGCCGTGCGTGATGACCGCATGTTTTTGATCATTGTCAGTTCCTCCAAAACATACAACTGTTGCTGTTTTCCACCTATGAGTCTTGTTGCTTCCACACATGTATCTCAGTCAAAATAAAAGCTCTCTGCAGAGCCATGTCATTGTGACCTCATAACATTTTTAAGGACATGTCATATTATTTTGAAGGCCAAGATTTATCATCAGTGGACCGTCGCTACTAAATGTATTTTATTAAACCGGACGGACAAACCCTGTCTCTCTCACACACACACACACACACACACACACACACACACACACACACACACACACACACACACACACACACACACACCTCGCTGTCACTCACCACGATCGCAGATTTAACTCCAAAACAGTAGCATTGTGGATATGAGTGGATCTACATTTACTAGTTTAATATTATCAATTGCCTGGCCTCCCAGGATACCTCGTAATGTTGCATTTACCCCCATGCATATCGTTTGACCATTTTTTCAACTTATAAATGTATAAAACCAGAGGAAACTCGCGTTTTCTAGTGCTTCTCTATGGAGCTCTAAGCTGAGAATGTCCGAGTGTATTGTAGAGCTGCACGCGCTGTGATTGGCTCGTCTGCGTTCGGGGCGTGGCTTAGCGATAGGTCAATTGATCCCAAGTGAACCGCCCCATCTGCAAAGCCTTAGGGGAGTAACCCCACCTATCTACTGTTTAGGGATAAATAACTATTACACCTTTGACTAGGGGTGTCACGATACATTCAGTTCACGATACGATACGATACACGATATTGGGTTCACGATAACGATACGATACAATATTTTAACAATATTTTTTTGCAATCGATTTGTAAGTTGAGGGGGCATCCTCCACGCTAATTTGAGTGATTTCACCATTTTCATCCTCCGTGTCTGTAACGTCCCTCGTCTGTTCAAACAAAGCAATGAAAAGGAGAGCGAGCATGCAATCAGATGCAGATCAGTGCCACCATGTTCAGCTTCTTTTTCTCACGATATGAGATTTAATCTCAACGATACATATTGTCACGTTTTGATATCGCGATATATTGTGGGACGATATATTGTGACATCCCTACCTTTGACACTTAAAAACCTATAAAAATACACAAAAATGTCAATTTCACCCACTTCCCGAGGTCGTAGAGACTCATGGACGGTTTCGTTGTAAAGCCCATGCTCACTTCTTGGATAAGCGATGACAATTTCAGAAAGATCAGAGCGTCGGTTCCAGAGTTATTCAAGAAAATCTGGCAGGCTTAATTTGCATTTTCTCCCCATCATGCAATTCTGACCCTCTTAGAGACACAAAACCCTGAGTGAAACACATCTCTCAGAATCACCCCCCTGGCCGTTTGGGCATTCAGACATCTGCCTCCATTGGTCAAGGCCAGCCCAAACCTTCTATCTCATTTATTACATGCTTTATAAGGCATAGATAGTCCTCACTTTAGATGAGCTCACATGAAATACTTAACTAATGACTAGTAACTACCTTAACACATTGAGTGCCAGCGACGCCATATGGCGTCATTAGAAATTTACCGTAGAGTGCCAGCGACGCCAAATGGCGTCAGTAACTCCAAATTGTTTTTTTGACGGGGGGGTGTCGATCTAAGCTTCTTACGTCGCCTCTAACAATATTGTAGCTATTGGAGGTCGATAACCTATTTTACAAACCCATTAGGTGGCGACAGCACTCTCCTGATCAGAGAAAAAGGAGCCAAACACACAGAAATAGTCACTGGGGAAAAGGAGGAAATCGCATCGCATCCGTCCGTATGCATCGACGTGCATGAGGCACAACGAGCACAACGCCAGCTGTGCCCCGAGCAGCAGCATCCGCTGTCACAACTGAGCACCTCCGTGTACGCTGCAACAGCACATTCGCATAATCAGCCTTATTATTCCGAACTGGAAGCATGCGAGCCCATGACAAACACACGCGGAACCAAAAAGCTGGGTGTCGCGCACCATTCACTGTGTGTGCGCAGCAAACTCAGCAGAGACTGAGAGCCAACAGACACATAAGACACACCCAGGAGGCGTGTGCAGTTGAGGGGGGGGGGGGGGGGGGAGCACGCAGAGCAGCATACACTTCACCCAGACAGACCCAGACATCAGAAAATTAGCTTCAGAGTCAGTGATGTGCTTGAAATGTTTAATTTCACAAAAGGCTCATTATCTCAGCTCGTAGAAAAAAAGGGCTGTTTTTGCTTCAATCAAGCTATCTTCTCCGGCTCATAACTAAAGAACGGAAAATGGGATCAATAAACTTTTTTTTGCAGGTGATAGAAGAGAGTCTCATCGTTATTTGTGCGTGTTCAGTGTTTACATAGTAATTATTAAAGAAATTATATGACTGTTTTAAAATGCATTGCGGCCTATGTGGCACAGCAAGCAACCTTTTGCCCAAGGGCCGTGGCACTCAAAGTGTTAATTAATCATGAGTTTGAGTATCAATAAGTGTTTATAAACCATCTATTAACACTCACTAACCATGTCCAAATCATGCACAAATGTACACATAAATGTACATACGTTGTTTAATCATTTACTTACACGTTCTAAATGATCTTATGAATCATTAACAACTCCAAAGTAAATGGTTTGTAATTAATATAATACGTATTTATAAATGGTGCATCTATCATTTACAAAGTATGAGAATACAATCATTAAACACATTAGAGATTAGGTTATTAATCAGGAATAAAATGTTTAAAACTGTGTTACTAATGCTTAGTGATGTATGAATAATGCTTTATAAATGATGAATTCATGATGAATTATGTATTTACTAATGGTTTATTAATACTTTATAGTGTATAGTTATTATAAAGTGTTACCACGTTGGGTGCTGCTCAGTGATTTTCACTGCACAGTGAGGTTACCGTTTCACAGCACACTGTGGGATATGTCACTAATCACAGTAACGTGAACGTTCACAATCATGACCACTAATCATTACATAATGTTAGGCAAACAACAGATGACTAAATAAATGGTTAATGATAATTGAATGACAGCAATAGCCAATGAGCTGCATTGAGTCATTCGGTTAGAAATCCATGGTGCATCATGAGAATACGGCACTTTAATTGAATTAAATTTAATTGTAAATTGTATTACTAATGTATCAAACTTGGGGAGTGCGCTTAGGGGGGCCTGATGGAGTGCAGTGCTGAAATCTTTTGCAATTTGGCATAGCGCCACCTACTGGCAACACAGAAAGTAATTTATCTCAAGAGCCGTTCTTCCGATTGACTTCAAACTTGGGGATTGCGCTGCTGGGAACCCGCCAGAGTGCAGTGCCTAATTTAATGCTATTTGGCATAGCACCACCTATACTTGAAAACACAAAAAGTGGTTTATCATTTATGAGTGCTAAATGGAAAACATTTTAATTAGTTAATTAGTTGTTTGTCTCCATCACTAATTCTCATGCAGACTGAGTGGCTGTCAGCTGTCAAAGAGAAGCTGTGAAGCTCTGGCCTCACTTCTCAGCTCCCAGTCCTCCAGTCTGAGAGAGCTTGACCTGAGTAACAACGAGCTGCACGATTCCGGGGTGAAGCTGGTCTCTGATGGACTGCAGAGTCCACACTGCAGACTGGAGACTCTCAGGTAAGATCCATTCACAGCTTTCCTCATGTGATTTGACATGTTGATTTCTCCAAAATAAGATCCCTGCTCTCAAAACTCTCTCAGGTCAGTATTCCTCAATCTGCAAGTTCAGGACTCCAGAACATTTTACATTGTAATTTTCACTGAAAATAAAGTTAGGATTTTCCAGAATGTGTTTTGTCTTGACCAACATTCATACACAGCTCTGAACCTGGAGGATTGAGAGAAGATCCTCCATGCTTTGATCTCATGTCATTGTGAATATCAATATCTGCAGTGTTCAAACTAACATTTTCCCCCACTGACCCACTTGGCCAGTAGATCAGAGTTCTACTGGCCACTTCTATATTTTCACTGGTCCGGCAGTCGAAAAATTAAAATAATCCCCCCCCCCCCCCGATGATTTATCCATAATATCTAACACAGTGAAGTTCTCTTTAGATTTGGTTGTTTTGCTTTAGTTATTGATATCATTGCTGTCCGATGAAAACCACTTCAGTCCCGTTTTAATTATTTTTACTTTTTACTATAGCTGGAATATATCCATTCTCCTCTATCTACTGGTAGATTTTCACGTCTAAATGACCAATGAAAACATGTTTTATTGGGTAATCTGTGTACCATTTGATGCAAGACCTGCCCATCACATTGCGTATGTGACAGCAGAACCTCCATGCTCCTCCCCTATACCTCCATCTGAACCCCTACAGGCATGAGGAAATAGAGCCCAACCAAACGCCGCTGTATTATCTGGCTTTGTTTTGTTTGTTTCTGACATTGTCTGACATAAATAGATCACTTTTTTTGTTTGAATTGTCCCTGGGCTGCAAACTCATTTAAACTGTGGAGATCAAAGTGATTTCTGTGGAGAGTAATGTTAGCGTTACTGGCAGGCTCTGTTCCCCCGAGACGCTGTTTCTAACTCGGCGTGAGAGCGCGCTCGAGGTCGCTGCTGGAGGAGCCGGCTGGAGGTATGTGCGCATGGCCGTGTGCTCCAGACGGCGGGAGGCTTTGCGGAGCTGCGCACTGCGGAAAAAGTGCATCAAACTCAGATTGATAATCCTCTAACATAATTTGAGCTTATTCAGGTAATATATTAATATTGTAACGACAGATATTACAAATGTAACGTCTATAATGAAGACGTGCCAACTTTGATGACGTGGGGCTCTATCTTCCGACAGGCCCTATCCCCTAATAGCGCTTTGCACACTGTTTGCGCGTGCCTTAAGGCACGGAAGATAGCATTCCGCCTTGCGCCGTCCGCGAGGTGTTCTGCCGAGTTTTGCTCCCAGCAGCAAAAAAAAACACATCCCCACCTCAGCTACTTGTAATGATTTATACAGAAATGTAACTGTTTAAAAGTGATATAATTGTCTGGTAGACCTCCCTGATTTCTAAATTAAAACAGCCCCGAAATATGTTCGGGATGCAATTCTCGGCGGGCATGCGGAAACGTTCACAGCACCTGTCGCAAGCGCAAATTAGAGCCGTGCCAATTATGCCAAAAATCATCTGCGCCCCAAAATGCCTGCGCAAACGGGATTTGGGCGGTCTTAACTACCAGAATTATTCACAGGCGTGGCCAGGCAAGACTGGGCATTACTCAATCAAAACCAATCAGATTCCCGTCTCGCAATGGTTGTTTGCGCGAGGTTGCCTCAATATGCTGTAATTCTCTCCATGCGTAATATAGTGTACTCACTCGTGCGAGGACAGAGGGAGCTTATTGACAGGGAAGTGAAGGTAAATAGCCTATGACCATTGTCCAACAAGTTTTCTCAATTAATTTCCCTCTTTGCGATGTGATAAAAGTTTCTCAGTGAGTTAAAGTTGATTGCCTCACTGAATTATCTGCTAATACCCAATTTTAGCAGCATAATTTGATGTCTTGGCGTGGCAAGGCTGTGCTTAATGACATATCCAAAAGGAATTCCACTTTCCACTCCGCAAATACCTCTCTGCGCTGGAAGCGCAGCCGTAATCTCCGTGCAGTGCACCCAGCGCAGAGAGGTATTTGCGGGTAAGAGGTCCTTTTCAAAACTCTTAGCGCAAAGTAGCGCTGCTGACGATAGGGTAACGCCATCTATCCCACATTTTAGCACTGAAACGCCTGCTTTGGCATGGGGCAGCCAATGCCCAGTACAGTTATCACAGGCATGCGCTTGTGTCCGCCCTCAATTTGCATTGCGCACAGCCAGGGCCGCTGCTGGCCATTTGGGTGCCCTAAGCGTAATTGTTTTGTGGTGCCCCCCCCCCCCCCCGCAAAACTTTCAATAACTGTCAAATGAAAGACTGCAAAATCATTAATTATGAACGATACTAGTGTATCTCACATTACAATACATGTGGCAAACAAACAATTGTTAGAATGACTGTACATGTCAGCAAACAAGCGATTGTTAAACTGTACATGCAAGCAGGGGCGGACTGGGATCATAATTCAGGCTGGGCATTAGATACCAAGCAGGCCAGGCCGATACGGGCCGACGTGCGTGCCGGCGTCCGAAGGGCGGCGCCGAAAAATTTGGGCTGTTTGAAGCCCAATTTGGGCCGTTTGAAGCCCAATTTGGGCCGTTTGAAGCCAGATTTGGGCTGTTTGAAGCCAGATTTGGGCCGTTTGAAGCCCGATTTGGGTCGTTTGAAGCCAGATTTGGGCCAGTTGAAGCCAGATTTGGGGCGGTTGAAGCCAGATTTGGGCCGGTTGAAGCCCAATTTGGGCCGTTTGAAGCGCAATTTGGGCCGATTTTACAATGAGATGCACCCACTTTAACCCTGAATAAAGTAATAAAACCACTAGTAAACCAGTAGGCAACTACTGACTGAGGGCACCAAAAAAAAAAAAAAAAATTATTAAACAAATTTACCACGAGAGGAGAGGGGGTTGTGGGCTGATTTACCACTGGTACAGGGTTGTGGCACGAGGCGAAGCCGAGTGCTATAAACCCTGTACCAGTGGTAAATCAGCCCACAACCCCCGATCCTCGAGAGGTAAATTTGTTTTCTACAACAGCTACCAAATAATATAAAAAATACACAATTGTAACATCCAATTCATTTATTTACAATCATTACTGGTTTCAGAATACATTTATCCTTCCGCCACAGAATATAGTTCCATACACAAGATCAATGATTGCACTAAACATTTAGTTGCCTTTGAGCCAAAAAACAACTAACCTATTCCTTAACGGGATTCACAGTTATTGATACATTGCCTGTAAAAGTACAGTTATTTAAACAGTTATCTAAAGCACCCCGTTTTGGTGGTGGTGTGTTGATATCTGGTGACGGCAGAGGGCGTTTGTTTGTTTGACAGTCCCAGGTTCGGGGTCCGGGCGCTAGTCCGACCTCCCGTTAGTCCGACATCCCGCTAGTCCGAACTCGTGACAACTCAAGCTCAACCAGTTCTCTCTCCCCAATTTCACCATGTCGTTCTTTGTTCACTTCACCTTCATCTTCATCTAACCACTGCTCAAAACTCAATCCACCCAGTAAATCAAACGTTACTACGAAATAGGACATTTCCTTGTGTTAGACATCGGCCATTTCCTTGTTGAAGATTTGCAGACTGCAGGCTAACAGTGGGCGGAGTCAGCACAGGGAACAGAGTCAGCATCAGGGAGCGGAGTGATACTGCGGTTGGAGCCGAACTGTGGGTTGTTGGCGTATTTACCACTGTTGCTAGCCAATCAGAATCCAGTATTCACTCATGCTGTTGTAGATTTTTTTTTTTGGTGCCCTCAGTCACATGATGCCCTACGCAGTCTGCATACTCTGCGTATAGGGTGCGGCGGCCCTGCGCACAGCGTTAAACAAGCGCAAACGCTAAATTAGCGCTTTTGGGAAGATAGAGGGCGTGGTCTCCAGTATTTTAAGAGCAGAGGGTTTTTTCATTTCCTGGAAAGTTGCTGTTTTGGAGATGAGTGGTTTTCATCGGACAGCAACGATATGCAATGTTGCACAAACACGCAAAGTTCAAACTAAGCAAATATTGAATTAGTAGATGGGGTTCCTCCATATTTTGTGTAAAGCCAGAGAGTATGGAATACACAGGGAGAAGAGACCCACATGTATGATAAGAACATTTCAGCAAGTATGAAGTTGATTTAAAAAATCCTGCTTTAATTTGTGCTGTCCAGCCCTCCCACAGCTCATCAAATATGGCATTCACAAAAAAAAATATTTGCAAGACATTGTTGAGTGACACTCTCTCCCTCTTTCCCTCTCTCTCCCACACACACACACACACACACACACACACACACACACACACACACACACACACACACACACACACAGTACTCTCTCTCTCTCTCTCTCTCTGACACACACACACACAAACAAATGCACACAAATGAGATAACACTGTCAGTCATGTTTCGGGTTTAAACACTAATGTATGAGAGTAGTTCTGAACGTAAACTTACTTTGATGTCACATCAGTGATATATATTGAATATATTGAGATCCTGTGTCCACTCTGTTCTTGTGAGCATGACTGCTCACTACAGTGTGGCAGACTGTAGTGAAAAGCTTCTCCATCCGCTAAGTGGTTTCTACTCTAGCCGTGCGTGACGACCGCATGTTTTTGATCATTGTCAGTCCCTCCAAAACAAACAACTGTTGCTGTTTTCCACCTGTGAGTATTGTTGCTTCCACACATGTATCTCAGTCAAAATAAAAGCTCTCTGCAGAGCCATGTCATTGTGACTTCATGACATTTTTAAGGACATTTCATATTATTTTGAAGTAAGTAACCCCACCCATCTACTGTTTAGGGATAAATAATTATTACACCTTTGACACTTAAAAACCTATAAAAATACACAAAAATGTCAATTTCACCCACTTCCCGAGGTCGTAGAGACTCATGGACGGTTTCGTTGTAAAGCCCATGCTCACTTCCTGGATAAGCGATGACAATTTCAGAAAGATCCGAGCGTCGGTTCCAGAGTTATTCAAGAAAATCCTCCTATTGGCTTTTTAACTCATTCCTGGCCATATACGTCTTTAACGTCTTATCAGGAATGTGCCTCCCAGCCAAATACGTGTTTGACGTGTTTTTGTTTTTATTAGAGCTTAGCGTAGTTCAAAGACTTCCCCAGCCTGTGACATGGTATCAGGTCCCTGGCCTCAAAGACAAAGCCGACAACACGTGAACAAACAACTACGCACTTGTTGTTTTGAAATGGAGGAGGAGGAAATAACAGAAAACCGGGAAACGCTGCCTGTTGCAGAGTAGGAGAAACGCCATTGAAACGCCCCTCGGCGCGCTGCACGAGCTGGTCGCCTTGCTGCAGGGCAGCAAACCTGGATGAGTTGTTCGCGGTAGTCAAACCCGTGACCAACATGATCGATCCGGTTCCAGCGCCTGGTCCCAAACCGAAGCAAGCCGGACCCCGTTCCTGTGTCCCAGCCCGAACGAGAGGAGGAGGAGGAGAACGAGGAAAACACAGCAACAGACAGGAGCCATTTTTCAGAGCGCATTTGCGCCGTGCGAAGACCCGCCGGGATTACATTGAAAGTGACTATAGGCTCTTTCAAACACAGATCACGCAAAATTGTAGTTCGAGAAGCCCGTAAAGCTTGGCAGCCTCGCCACACATTTTGTTGATATATATTAGGGATGCACCGATCGATCGGCACGTGACCGGAAATGGCCGATTTTCACGTGATCGGCCTCGATCGGTGATCTGCGCCGGTCACTCTAAAATGCCGATTCTGTGAGCCGATTTTCAAGTGACGTGCGTGCACCCAAAAGCAGCGAGACCGAGTGGATGTGGATGAGTTGCAGCCAAAACAAAAGCTGCCACTACACAGTACACACATGCCACAGCATGTCTTCGTCGGTGTGGAGCCGCGGAGGGGCCGGGTAGGTTGGAGTCCACAGTACATTCCAGTCTGAGCGGCTCGCTTCACCTCGCCGTCCCCTCTTCCCCGACCAGCCTCCACATCACCGCTGCCTGCTGCTGCTGCTATCTGTCAGTCACGTTGTAACCCTAACCCTAACGTGTACAGCCAGGAGAGGACTTTTGTTTCGTATTGCGAATAGAACGACGAACATAATAATAAAACGCATCGCACCAGTGTGCAAGGTTTTCTGTGAGAGATTATTTTTTTCGAATGGCGGATTAAAAAAAACGCGCTCTGTGTGTAAACTACGATATTCAAACTGAGTCAACTCAAACTCATTTCCTCATCTAGGCTACTCAAGAACAGCCAAATCCACAACTGTAGAGTGGGCATGGCTTTGAAGGTCTCTGGGCTCCAGAGCTATAGGCTATAAACTCCTTGTCCATGGATAACATTTTGACGTTTATTTATTTTATTTTATTAGTTTATTTGGCAGGGACATAGGCCTATACAAAAAAACATTAAACCCCATAGGGGAAGATATGCTTTGTAACAGATTTAGCCATAGGCTACTTTCCATCTGAAGCCCCTGTTCTGTTGCACCTTTTTTCTTTTGGAAAAGTAAATGCATGATAGCTGTGGGATATACTGGAATTATTGTTTTATATTCATTGTATTTACACAAAAAAGAAAAGCTCTGTCCAGTAACCTGGAACACTTTTATTTTGAGATGTTTTTGAGTGAGATCGTCCTACCTCATGCAAATGATAAGAAATGTGACATGAATGTTAATTTTCTATTAAAGCAAAGTTAAAAAGTTAAAAAATAACCTGCCAATTATTGTTATTAGAAAAAAAATCGGAATCGGCAAAAATCGGTATCGGCAAGTCAGACTATTCAAAAATCGGAAATCGGAATCGGCCAACAAAATCGCAATCGGTGCATCCCTAATATATATGCATTGCCAACGATGCAGAGGCAGAGGAGGCTAGACGCTGATCTCAGACCAGTTTGGTGTTCTCCTCCTATGCTAATTTGCGGGGAGATCAATAGTGTTCCCTGGGAAGGAGGTGCGATCCAGCAGCAGCTGTGGACAGAACTCTCTCTCTGTGTGTGTGTGTGTGTGTGTGTGTGTGTGTGTGTGTGTGTGTGTGTGTGTGTGTGTTGATGTTACTCTACTGCTGCGAGGGTGTATCTGTGTAGATGATGTTCCACAGTTGATTCCACTAATGTAATGTAAAGAGACACACATGGCACACACACTGTGTGTGCAGCGCACACACACACACACATTCACACACACATTCACACATTCACACACACATTCTACACTATTTCAACATCACCCAACACATTGACTTCCCCACCCACAACAAAGGACACACCCTCGACCTGGTCTGCACCTCCGGCATCTCCATCAGCAACCTCTCCACCACCGACCTCACCATCTCTGACCACCTAGCTATCACCCTGGACATCAACATCCCCCCTCCCCCCACCAAACAGCAACGCATTATATCCTTCCGGAACCTCAAATCCATCAGCCATTCCTCCTTTTCTACCACCCTAACAAACGTCATCTCCAACACCATCCCCACCCCAAACGTTTCCCCCACTGACCTGGTCAACTTCTATAATAACACACTCTCCTCCTGTCTTGATGCCATCGCCCCTGTCAGAACCAAGCCCGTCTCCTTCACCCACTCCGCCCCCTGGTACACCAAAGAACTCCGTCACCTCAAAGCCAAAGGCCGCCAACTTGAACGCCTATCCAATAAGACCGGACTCACTACTCACCTGGAAGCCTACAAACTTCACCAACAACAATACAAAGAAACTCTCAACCATGCACGATCCTCCCACTATTCCTCTATCATCCGCACCGGCTCAAATAACCCCAAAACACTTTTCTCCACCATAAACAAACTGCTCAAACCCATGGACACCACCAGCAACTCCTTCACCACCAGCACCTGCAACTCCTTCCTGTCATTTTTCAAGAAAAAAATTGACGACATCCACTCACTTCTAGCCGCCTCCGCCCCCTCTGCCCCCCCCGGATTCCACCCCACCGACCCCCCCCCCTCCAAACCACCCACTGTCTTCATTCAACCCCATCTCCGAATCCGATCTATCCTCCCTTGTCTCCAACATGAAACCCACAACCTGTGCCCTTGACCCCATCCCCTCCTCCCTCGTCAAGGACTGTCTCCCCTCACTTTCCCCACTCATCACCACCATCATCAACTCCTCCCTCTCCACAGGCTTCGTTCCCCCCTCACTCAAGCTTGCTTCCATCACCCCCCTTCTGAAAAAACCTGGCCTCGACCCCAGCATCCCAAATAACTTCCGCCCTATCTCCAACCTCCCCTTTCTATCAAAAATCCTCGAACGAGTCATCGCATCACAGATCAAATCCCACCTTGACACCAACAACCTGTATGAAATATTCCAGTCCGGCTTCCGCACACAGCACAGCACCGAAACCGCCCTCCTCAAAATCACCAACGACATTCTCCTCTCCGCAGACTCCGGCTCCCTCACCATCCTCATCCTCCTTGACCTCACAGCTGCCTTCGACACCATCAATCACTCCATCCTCCTCTCCCGCCTCCAGCACTCCATTGGCATCACCGGCACCGTCCTCTCCTGGCTCACCTCATACCTCTCTGACCGTCACCAATTCATCTCCACCAACAACTGCAAATCCTCCACTGCCCCAGTCACTCACGGTGTCCCCCAAGGTTCAGTACTCGGTCCCCTACTCTTCATCCTCTACATCCTCCCCCTCGGTCAGATCCTCCGCCATCACGGCCTCCGTTTCCACTGCTATGCCGATGATACTCAACTCTACCTGTCCTCCAAAACCATCACCCCAGCCACCCACTCCACCCTCTCTGCCTGCCTCAGCGACATAAAAACCTGGATGCAAAAGAACTTTCTCAAACTAAACTGCAATAAATCCGAAATACTCATCATTGGCCCCAAGTCCCTCACCCGCTCTGCTCAGAACTTCTCCCTCACCATCGACGGCTCCATCATCACCCCCTCCGCCCATGTCCGCAACCTCGGTCTCATCCTCGATCCCACCCTCTCCCTCCTCCCCCATGCAAATCATATCACCAAAACTGCTTTCTTTCACCTCCGGAACATTGCCCGCCTCCGCCCCTCCCTATCCCTCCCCGCTGCTGAAACTCTCATCCATGCTCTCATCACATCCAGACTCGATTACTGCAATAGCATCCTCTACGGTTCCCCCCACAAAATCATCAACAAACTCCAATACGTCCAGAACTCCGCTGCCCGCCTCCTCACCTCCACCCGCCGCCGAGACCACATCACTCCCGTCCTCCATAACCTCCACTGGCTCCCAGTCAAATACCGGATCAATTACAAAATTCTACTCATCACGTACAAAGCCCTCAACAACCTGGCCCCCCCCTACCTCTCTGATCTCCTGCCTCGCCACGTCCCCACCCGTAGCCTCAGGTCCGGAGACACCAACTGCTTGACGATCCCCAGGACCAAGCTCCGGACCTGGGGCGACAGGGCCTTCTCAGTTGCCGCACCCACCCTCTGGAACACTCTCCCCAGCCTCATCCGTCAATCTCAGTCCATAACATCCTTCAAACAGGCCCTCAAGACCCACCTCTTCAACCTCGCCTTCTCCTCCTAACCTCACTCCACTCTACCTACTGTCTCCACCTTTCATGAATGTTTCTAAATTAAAGTATTTATTTCTGTGTTTCCTGTAAAGCGACTTTGAGTATCTAGAAAAGCGCTATATAAGATTAATGTATTATTATTATTATTATTATTATATATATTTTTTTTTTTGTCATTTGTGTCATAACGAATAATATTTACATGTCTGATGTCAATACAGTTCAAAATAAAAGAATTGAGAGCGAGTTCTGCCTGAGATTGTGTCCTTGCCTTTTTCTCTAATTTCTCTTCTCAGAGAGACCTTTTTGGTGAAAACAGGGGGTCTGTCTGTAACTCAAGTGAGCTTCCTATCACCTAGCTACCTAACTAGATTATAGGGCTGTGCGATTTTGCCTAAAACTAAAATTGACGATTTTTTCTCTCAAAACTCGATTTTCGATTTCGATTTATTATACTATTATACTTCTCTAAACATTTGTTGCCCTGCAGAGCTCTTTTCCCCCCTTTTTTTCATAATTGACAATTTACGCTTTTACTCTGAAGGGAGAACAACTCAACTTCCTGTTTTAGCTTGCCGCTGCTATGCTTAACTGTTGCTTGCTAACTTGACACTGGTGGATTTGCGTGTTCCTCCGTGAGATAATTATATTAGTGTCTAATCGACCACCCGTGCTCGGAGTTATATCTGTACTAGAATAACACAAAATCACAACAGGAATGCGTGGAACTGCGATAGCAGTTAGGGGGAAATTCAGACACACAGGGACAGGTGAGTCAGCTGAGGCTGCTAACTTACAGCCATGAATACAGCCAATCTATCAGTACTCGGTGGCCTCACGTGTTGTTTTGTTATTATGTGAACTGTAAAGGCAACGTTTCATCGTCCGGTGATAACGTCTGTGTTCGTGTGCGCGCATGAGTGTGTTGTGGCAATCGTTATCTTGTAGGCTACAGCCCACAGTGCAACAAGCTGCGCTCAGTGCTCACTCTGTGCTTTATGGTCGGAGGTGTTGAAATAAGTCCATTGCGCTGCTGTTTTTAGTAGCCAGTATCACAGCCTCTAGAGACTTTACAGCGGGGAGAATGGACAAGTAGCAGCATGCGTACATGAGAGAGAGCCGCCCCGCGTAACGTACTTACCCTAGTTAAAGTGAAAATTAAATAAAAATTAAAAATTTTAATTAAAAAAAAAACAAAAAAACAATTTTACGATTTTCATTTTTTTAACATCGTCCTAACTAATTAATTCGATTACGATTCAAAATCGATTAATCGCACAGCCCTACTAGATTATTGTTTAATTAGGTATCTCACTTTAATATAGGTGATTAAAAAATAACTTGTTTCAGACGTCCTCATTCTTGAAGGTAGCATCGCACGCGACAGGTCGCACTAGTGCTGTTTCCATTGAATAGACAGACCTTTTCTGACCAAGCTTGATGAAGTTGTTTCCCAAAGCATTTGGCAATAAATTAGTATAAAACTGCATGGCTGATGGCTGTTTTCTCTAACGTTATTATAATCCAAATAGGTCGAGGCTTCACAGGCGAACGTTTCATTGTTTTTACACTTTTAATTTGAAGGCGAAAAAGGGAAATGGTACGTGTGAAATGATAGAATTGACAGACCAGTGTCAATTCAATCTACTCAAACCATTTCCTGTTTCGGCCTTCAAATTAAAAGCGTGAAACCAAGCTAACTTGGAACGTTGCATTTGACAAACAAATTGGTAACGTTAGTTAAGCAATGACAGCTTGTCATTTAATAAAGCACAGTTAAAACGAACTCCACTTACACTTGAAGGTCTGCCATGCTGCTATCCTCCTGGCTGTACAGTGTAAGTCCTGCTTTGGGGCACGCGGAGCGGGTTTTCTAAAGTAACGTTAACGTTAGCTAGCAACCTAACTAGCCGGCTGCTGTCCAGAACAGAGTCAGGTAAGATGCTTCCTACTAATGTTCAAAAGTGACTTTCCTGATACTGTACAAACATCTGACTGCACTGAAATTAAGTAAAGGTTGACGTTATTGACTATTCTAGAATAAAAATTAAAAGAAAGTGACGGATGTTTGTTATTTAGCCAATGTTGTTTCACTTTTTTCTGATGCGGTTGGCTTTGTGGGCGTCGCCATTAGGGGCTTGCTCGGGCTCGCTTCATTCTTCTTCGTGGATTGCAAGGGGCGCAAGGTATTATGGGATACCCTAACCCACCAAAGTGTGCATGGTATGGTTCCTCAAAAATTATCCATAACTAGGTACCTAGAAAGGTTGCAAATTCAGTGAACTTATGTATCAAACTGGTTTCAGACAGCCTAATTACAACTTATTACCTAGAAATGCTACCTATAAAGATCGTTCACTTGAGAATCAGACAGGCCCAGGGTGTATATAAATGGCTATAAGTAGAGTACAGAACATGCTAAAAGCTCACTTTTTTTTTCTGGTGAACCCAGAGACGTACATCTTCATTTTGAGGTATTGCAAATCACTTTGGTGCTAATAGATAATTTACTGTGGGTCTTGAAAGATGACCAACAATTATGAAAATCTTTGGCCTGAGCTAAATATTGGCAGTCCTAAACTGGCCATGAATGAGTTAAAAGGCTCTGGGAGGCTTAATTTGCATTTTCTCCCCATCATGCAATTCTGACCCTCTTAGAGACACAAAACCCTGAGTGAAACACATCTCTCAGAATCACCCCCCTGGCCGTTTGGGCATTCAGACATCTGCCTCCATTGGTCAAGGCCAGCCCAAACCTTCTATCTCATTTATTACATGCTTTATAAGGCATAGATAGTCCTCACTTTAGATGAGCTCACATGAAATACTTAACTAATGACTAGTAACTACCTTAATTAATCATGAGTTTGAGTATCAATAAGTGTTTATAAACCATCTATTAACACTCACTAACCATGTCCAAATCATATGCACAAATGTACACATAAATGTACATACGTTGTTTAATCATTTACTTACACGTTCTAAATGATCTTATGAACCATTAACAACTCCTAAGTAAATGGTTTGTAATTGATATAATACGTACTGTATTTATAAATGGTGCATCTATCATTTACAAAGTATGAGAATACAATCATTAAACACATTAGAGATTAGGTTATTAATCAGGAATAAAATGTTTATAACTGTGTTAGTAATGCTTAGTGATGTATGAATAATGCTTTATAAATGATGAATTCATGATGAATTATGTATTTACTAATGGTTTATTAATACTTTATAGTGTATAGTTATTATAAAGTGTTACCACGTTGGGTGCTGCTCAGTGATTTTCACTGCACAGTGAGGTTATCGTTTCACAGCACACTGTGGGATATGTCGCTAGTAATCACAGTAACGTGAACGTTCACAATCATGACCACTAATCATTACATAATGTTAGGCAAACAACAGATGACTAAATAAATGGTTAATGATAATTGAATGACAGCAATAGCCAATGAGCTGCATTGAGTCATTCGGTTAGAAATCCATGGTGCATCATGAGAATACGGCACTTTAATTGAATTAAACTTAATTGTAAATTGTATTACTAATGTATCAAACTTGGGGAGTGCGCTTAGGGGGGCCTGATGGAGTGCAGTGCTGAAATCTTTTGCAATTTGGCATAGCGCCACCTACTGGCAACACAGAAAGTAATTTATCTCAAGAACCGTTCTTCCGATTGACTTCAAACTTGGGGATTGCGCTGCTGGGAACCCGCCAGAGTGCAGTGCCTAATTTAATGCTATTTAGCATAGCACCACCTATACTTGAAAACACAAAAAGTGGTTTATCATTTATGAGTGCTAAATGGAAAACATTTTAAAGTTGTTTGTCTCCATCACTAATTCTCATGCAGACTGAGTGGCTGTCAGCTGTCAAAGAGAAGCTGTGAAGCTCTGGCCTCACTTCTCAGCTCCCAGTCCTCCAGTCTGAGAGAGCTCGACCTGAGTAACAACGAGCTGCACGATTCTGGGGTGAAGCTGGTCTCTAATGGACTGCAGAGTCCACACTGCAGACTGGAGACTCTCAGGTAAGATCCATTCACAGCTTTCCTCATGTGATTTGACACGTTGATTTCTCCAAAATAAGATCCCTGCTCTCAAAACTCTCAGGTCAGTATTCCTCAATCTGCAAAGGGAGACTGCAAGTTTCACATCAGCACTCCAGAACATTTTACATTGTAATTTTCACTGAAAATAAAGTTAGGATTTTCCAGAATGTGTTTTGTCTTGACCAACATTCATACACAGCTCTGAACCTGGAGGACTGAGAGAAGATCCTCCATGCTTTGATCTCATGTCATTGTGAATATCAATATCTGCAGTGTTCAAACTAACATTTTCCCCCACTGACCCACTTGGCCAGTAGATCAGAGTTCTACTGGCCACTTCTATATTTTCACTGGTCCGGCAGTCGAAAAATTTAAATAATTAGCCCCCCCCCCCCATGATTTATCCATAATATGTAACACAGTGAAGTTCCCTTTAGATTTGGTTGTTTTCCTTTAGTTATTGATATCATTGCTGTCCGATGAAAACCACTTCAGTCCTGTTTTAATTATTTTTACTTTTTACTATAGCTGGAATATATCCATTCTCCTCTATCTACAGGTAGAGTTTCACGTCTATGACCAATGAAAAAATGTTTTATTGGGTAATCTGTGTACCATTTGATGCAAGACCTGTCCATCACATCGCGTATGTGACAGCAGAACCTCCATGCTCCTCCCCTATACCTCCATCTGAACCCCTACAGGCATGAGGAAATAGAGCCCAACCAAACGCTGCTGTATACACTGGCTTTGTTTTGTTTGTTTCTGACATTGTCTGACATAAATAGATCAATTTTTTTTCGAATTGTCCCTGGGCTGCAAACTCATTTAAACTGTGGAGATCAAAGTGATTTCTGTGGAGAGTAATGTTAGCGTTACTGGCAGGCTCTGTTCCCCCGAGACGCTGTTTCTAACTCGGCGTGAGAGCGCGCTCGAGGTCGCTGCTGGAGGAGCCGGCTGGAGGTATGTGCGCATGGCCGTGTGCTCCAGACGGCGGGAGGCTTTGCGGAGCTGCGCACCGCGGAAAAAGTGCATCAAACTCAGATTGATAATCCTCTAACATCATTTGAGTTTATTGAGGTCAAGTCAAGTCAAGTCAAATTTTATTTATATAGCACCTTTCATACACAAAGGCAATTCAAGGTGCTTTACAAAAAAATAATCGAAAAAACAAGCAGCAAAGCAATGCACATATAAAAAACACATTAAAAACACAGCCGACAGTTTTAGTTAAAATATATACTCAAATTAACAAACATGAAACATTATTTCTGTTTTAAATAAGTTACAAGGCATTCTTCAGTATTATTATTACATGTACAGTCCATTTGTTGGAAATGTACAGGAATTTTTTTTTTTAATTACAGGCCGAGAGAGGCAGTAGTTTAGTAGCAGTTAACACGTTGAGTGCCATAGCCGAGATATCTCGTCTTACATAATCCAACGGTTAAGTGCCATAGACGAGCTATCTCGTCTTACATAAACATTTTTTTTTTTTGACGGTGGGACATCAATCAACCCCTTTTACGTCTTCTATATCACTATCGGAGGAAGAGAATGTGTATAATCTATTTTACCGACCACTAAGTGGCGACAGTTCTCTCCAGACAGAGACAGAGAGAAAGCCACAGCCACGGGACCCGTGGACCAAAAGCAGCCGCCTCCCGCGGAAATGGCTTGGCGATTTTACAGTCAGAAACGAACGAGCCTCATTCTCATACTGTAGGCGGGGACGCTTCGCGCTGCTGCGGTGGGGGGTTCCAGAAATGGACTGGGTGAGCAGCATAAAGCCTAGAGTCGCACGGGGCTTCATCGGGGCTATCAAACCCAAGAGACAGTGAGACCTATCCACACTCGCTGCCAGGGAGAGAGGCTGCTCTAACTCGCTGCTCAAACTCCCAGCAGCAGAGCACTCCGCAGCACAGACGGAGGGAGGAGTTTGGAGACACACACACACTCTCTCTCTCTCTCTCTCTCTCTCTCTCTCTCTCTCTCTCTCTGAGAGAGAGAGAGAGAGAGAGAGAGAGAGAGAGAGAGAGAGAGAGAGGAGAGAGAGAGAGAGAGAGAGAGAGAGAGAGAGAGAGAGAGCGCACAGAGTGGGAGACAAGGGCACCCATAATCACAGGCACGTGAGGTGGTTCTAAAAATCCATTTATCTCCAAACTCTCTGAAAATCTCTGAAACCATGCTGTACTCAACGGCTAATATCTACATAACTACTAACTCTGCAAACTAACTCTTTTAGACAGAGAAAGCACACATTCTATTAGTTATTTTTAGATGATTGGTGTTCACGAATTCTTAACAGAAAATAATCCTCGGCTCTTGTAAAATGAGCCAGAATCCTCAAAAAAAAACCTGGCACAACTTACCTACAGGATTGAAAAAATGGCTGGCACTCAATGTGTTAAAAGCAAGAGTAAACATAAAGGTCTTTAGCTTGGATTTAAAAATAGGCAGAGTAGGGGCAGATCTAATGTGTTCAGGGAGTTTGTTCCAGTTATGAGAGGCATAGTGGGAGAACGCGGCTTCACCATGTTTTGATTTGGTCCTCGGGACAATTAGTAGACCAGTGCCTGAAGATCTCAGGGATCTGGATGGTTCATAGTGTAGAAGCATTTCAGAGATGTAGTGTGGGCCTGACCCGTTGAGAGATTTGTAAACTATTAGCAGAATTTTAAAGTCTATTCTAAGATTTACTGGCAGCCAATGCAGGGATTTGAGAACTGGTGTAATGTGTTCAGCTTTCTTGGTTCTTGTTAGAACTCTAGCAGCCGCATTCTGAATGAGCTGTAGTTGTTTAATAGCTTTTTTGGGAAGACCATTGAAAAGACTGTTGCAGTAGTCTAGCCTGCTAGAAATGAAAGCATGAATTAGTTTTTCAAGATCTTGTTTGGACATATAGCCTCTAATCCTTGCTATATTTTTTAGATGATAGAAGGCAGATTTTCTTATAAGCTTGATGTGGGAGTTGAAATTTAGATCAGAGTCAATAATAATGCCAAGATTTTTTACCTGGTCCTTTGGCTTCAAAGATAGGGATTCGAGGTGAGCAGTAACTTTGAGCCTATCTTCTTTTTTGCCGAAGACAATTATCTCTGTTTTGTCTTTATTAAGTTGGAGAAAATTCTGGCACATCCAATCATTAATTTGCGCAAGGCACTGACACAGTGTCTCTATGGGGGCATAGTCATCCGATGAGAGGGCTATGTAGAGTTGGGTGTCATCTGCATAGCTATGATAAGCTATTTTGTTTTTTTGCATAATTAGGCCCAGAGAGAGCATATAAAGGTTAAATAGGACAGGACCTAAAATTGATCCTTGGGGTACCCCACATGTCATTTTGGTTTGGTCAGATGTGTAGTTGCCAATGGAGACAAAGTAGTTCCTGTCTTGCAGATAAGATCTGAACCAGTCTAGGACCGTGCCGGAAAGCCCGACCCAGTTTTCCAGTCTGTCCAATAGAATTTCGTGGTCAACCGTATCAAAGGCAGCGCTGAGGTCTAGTAACACTAAGATTGAGATTTTACCTGAATCAGTGTTCATTCGGATGTCATTTATAACTCTGATAAGCGCAGTTTCTGTGCTATGTTGGGGTCGGAAGCCTGATTGGAAGGGATCTAGGAGGTCATTGGAGGATAGAAAGGTATTGAGTTGTTGGTAGACAGTTTTTTCGAGTATTTTGCTAATAAAGGGAAGATTTGATATTGGTCTGTAATTGCTGATTATAGAGGGGTCGAGGCTACGCTTCTTTAGCAAGGGCTTAACAACTGCAGTTTTTTTTTTAGCGTGTTAGGATTTAAGGCCTCGTATCGTTTCTTCTAGTTTCTTGTGGTCAATGACATTGAACTGAGTCATGTTAATTAAGCACCTATTCTGTGGGTGCGGCGGAGCCACATTTGTTCTTGATGTGGAAATAGTTAGTCTGATATTTATAATTTTATCCCTAAAGAAGGTCGCAAATTCATTGCATGAGGTAATATATTAATATTGTAACAACAGATATTACAGATATAACGTCTATAATGAAGACCAACTTTGATGATGTGGTGTCCAGTATTTTAAGAGCAGAGGGTTTTTTCATCTCCTGGAAAGTTGCTGTTTTGGAGATGAGTGGTTTTCATCGGACAGCGACGATATGTAATGTTACACAAACACGCAAAGTTCAAATGAAGCAAATATTGAATTAGTAGATGGGGTTCCTCCATATTTTGTGTAAAGCCAGAGAGTATGGAATACACAGGGAGAAGAACATTTCAGCAAGTATGGTGTTGATTTAAAAAATCCTGCTTTAATTTGTGCTGTCCAGCCCTCCCACAAACTTGACTTGACACACACACACACACACACTTGATCACATCAGTGATATATTGAATATATTGAGATCCTGCGTCCATTCCGTTCTTGTGAGCATGACTGCTCACTACAGTGTGGCAGACTGTAGTAAAAAGCTTCTCCATCCGCTAAGTGGTTTCTACTTTAGCCGTGCGTGACGACCGCATGTTTTTGATCATTGTCAGTCCCTCCAAAACAAACAACTGTTGCTGTTTTCCACCTATGAGTTTTGTTGCTTCCACACATGCAGGGCTCGACATTAACGGCTGCCCGGTTGCCCCGGGCAACCAAAAAAAATGGGGCAACCATTTCTTGGCCTTTGGTTGCTCCAGGGGCAACCACGTTTTAACATGCAACAAAATATGTACAGCAACAAACAGCAAAATATACACCAAATAAATATGTTTTAATACTTGTTGTGAGTGACATATATGTGATATTTTATTGCTGTTACAATCGGACCGATGTTACTAATTACCAGTCGAAACCTACGTGATGCATGCTGCACGTGCGGTGTGTTTAACGAGTACTGACTCGGACAGGTGATTAACGGGATTCCTCGTCTAATTATCGTTACACGCGACGCAACAAACGCACATTTCCCAGTGTCTCTGCCATCACACTGGAAATCAACACTAGCGGGAGACTCCCCCTCCAGCAAATATACATGAATGTTAGGCGCGTAATGAACATGAACATGAACATCTTACCGAGAGGGAGAGAGCTATAGCTAACAGCTAAGCTAAGTATAACTAGCGTGTTAGCTAGTTCTAGTCTGAAAAGCATGTAAACAGCGGTCGAGATTAGTGAGAGAGTCTGTAAAAGGAGGAGAGACCAGCGAGTGCTTGTGCATAATAGTGCACGTTGTGTACAGCGGGTAACGAGCCGCTGTTATGAAGATAAAGTGAGATCCACGGAGTTGAGAGCAGACAAACACTATTCAGCTGCTGCATCATCCTCTCCAGTCTGCCTGATGCACATGACGCCTTCAGGACCCGTCGGTAAAGCCCGCGCGTGTGGCCTTTGGGTGACATCTGTAATGTTTCACAACAAAATAAATAACCTGTCTCAAACAATGACTGATATCACAGGATGTAGTGAAGAGTGCAATGTACATGGCTATATAATTTGTAAAGAGTGTAAAGAGAAATGTTGTATTAAGAGATGTATAGAGATAGCCATCAGTGGTTTCCAAACTTTTCATGCCCAAGGCACACCAAATGGCACTACAAAATCTCAAGGCACACCTATATAGCCTAAGTTTATCTGTGCAAAATAGCTTCTATTACTCTTATCACTCTAAATGTTTTTTATTTACTAATGTCAAATAAAATTTGACAAAATATATTACTCTAGGAATTAATTTGAAACTTTGCAAAATTACTACATCAAAGCAGCAACACACCCACTTTTTGTATAGTTTTAGGCTGTATTTGCAATTGCAATAATGCAAAATCCCCAGTTAGTTATTCTTCTAATACAGAAACATTCAGTCAATATGGTGGTCTTCTAACACCAGAGAGACACATTTCAAAAGGTGTCCTTCAATCCCACAGTGACTGTTAAGGGTGTTACTAAACCTTGAATTTGTGAACGAAATTACACAAATGTATTATTATTATTAGGGGTCCAAGCACGAAGTGCGTGGATCCCTATTGTATCTGTTCCGTTTATTATTAGGGGTCCAAGCACGAAGTGCGTGGATCCCTATTGTATCTGTTCCGTTTATTATTATTATTATTATTATTATTATTACGCCCTAAAACAGCATGCACGTCAAAAACTGTAAGGGCTACAGTAGCCAGACCTTGCACATAGGTTGGAAATGTGCCCCACTACTCAGAGACAAAAAAAATTGCCATATTGGCCAGATGGTGGCGCTATAACAGACCCTTTTGCGTATTGACCCATAACTGCTGAACTGTGAGGCGTACATCTGCTGGATTCCCTGGATCAATACGCATCTATCCATATAGACCACGCCCATTTAAGTCTGCTAGATTTTCCGCCATATTGGACTTTCTCAAAAAAAAAAAAAATTAACTCGTCCTAGGCCATTTGCCCGAATAAGCCCAAACTTTTTGTGTGTCATCTCTGGACTTCCCTGATCTAAAATTGTATAAAGAATTTGGATACGTGCAACCGTCTTGAAATGATAAATGTTTAAACTTTTGATAAACAAACTCGTCCTAGGCCATTTGCCCGAATTAGCCCAAACTTTTTCTGTGTCATCTCTGGACTTCCCTGATCTAAAGACTTACAAAGAATTTGGATACGTGAAACCGTCTTGAAATGATAAATGTTTAAACTTTGACACTATGTCATCACCGATGACAGTCTTGTGACATCACTGATGATGTCATCTATGATGTCATCTATGATGTCATCCTTCCTCTACATAACATCGCGCACACACACACACACACACACACATGCACACACACACACACACACACACACACATGCACACACATATACACCTATACACACACACACACACGCCACACACACACACACACACACACACACACACATACACACACACACACACACACACACACACACACACACATATACACATACACACACACACACACACACATATACTCACACATATACACACACATATATACACACACACATATACACACTTACAAACATATACACTAACACTACTATTACTACTGCTACTACTGCTTGAACCCGGTCAGGTCACCAAATCTCAACCAAACTTTGTGCACTTGTGCACATACCAACTCTGACTAAATGTGCAATTCAGTGTCTATATTATCTGACATACACCCCCCAAGTCACCGGAAGCTTGGACCCCGCATCGCCGCTTGCGGCTATATTTATTATTATTATTATTATTCCGCCCTAAAACAGCATGCACGTCAAAAACTGTAAGGGCTACAGTAGCCAGACCTTGCACATAGGTTGGAAATGTGCCCCAGTAGTGGGGCACATTTCCAACCTATGTGCAAGGTCTGGCTACTGTAGCCCTTACAGTTTTTGACGTGCATGCTGTTTTAGGGGAGAATAATAATAATAATAATAATAATAAACGGAACAGATACAATAGGGATCCACGCACTTCGTGCTTGGTCGACGTTAACTTTTAAAAGTGGTTGCCGGAGGGGCAACCTGGCAAGAGCTTTTGGTTGCCCGAATAAAAATGTGGTTGCCCGAATAAAAAATATGGTTGCCATTTTTAGTCGCCTTATATTTTGACTAATTAAGATACTATGCAGTCATAAGCCGGCTTAATAATGACGATGTGACAGAAAAGTAAGTATAATAGTCTATAGTGTATAGTATAATAGGCCTCTTCAGTGCGCGCAGCGGGTGTAGTAGTAGTAATAATGATAATAATAATAATAATAATAAATATAGCCGCAAGCGGCGATGCGGGGTCCAAGCTTCCGGTGACTTGGGGGGTGTATGTCAGATAATATAGACACTGAATTGCACATTTAGTCAGAGTTGGTATGTGCACAAGTGCACAAAGTTTGGTTGAGATTTGGTGACCTGACCGGGTTCAAGCAGTAGTAGCAGTAGTAATAGTAGTGTTAGTGTATATGTGTGTAAGTGTGTATATGTGTGTGTGTATATATGTGTGTGTATATGTGTGAGTATATGCGTGTGTGTGTGTGTGTGTGTGTGTGTGTGTGTGTATGTGTATATGTGTGTGTGTGTGTGTGTGTGTGTGTGTATGTGTGTGTGTGTGTGTGTGGCGTGTGTGTGTGTGTGTATAGGTGTATATGTGTGTGCATGTGTGTGTGTGTGTGTGTGTGTGTGTGTGTGTGTAGAGGAAGGATGACATCATAGATGACATCATCAGTGATGTCACAAGACTGTCATTGGTGATGACATAGTGTCAAAGTTTAAACATTTATCATTTCAAGACGGTTTCACGTATCCAAATTCTTTGTAAGTCTTTAGATCAGGGAAGTCCAGAGATGACACAGAAAAAGTTTGGGCTCATTCGGGCAAATGGCCTAGGACGAGTTTGTTTATCAAAAGTTTAAACATTTATCATTTCAAGACGGTTGCACGTATCCAAATTCTTTATACAATTTTAGATCAGGGAAGTCCAGAGATGACACACAAAAAGTTTGGGCTTATTCGGGCAAATGGCCTAGGACGAGTTCGTTTTTTTTTTTTTTTTGAAAGTCCAAGATGGCGGAAAATCTAGCAGACTTAAATGGGTGTGGTCTATATGGAATTTTGATTCTACGCCTCACGGTTCAGCAGTTATGGGTCAATACGCGAAAGGGTCTGTTATAGCGCCACCATCTGGCCAATATGGCTAATCTTTTGGCTCTGAGTAGTGGGGCACATTTCCAACCTATGTGCAAGGTCTGGCTACTGTAGCCCTTACAGTTTTTGACGTGCATGCTGTTTTAGGGCGGAATAATAATAATAATAATAATAAATATAGACACTGAATTGCACATTTAATCAGAGTTGGTATGTGCACAAGTGCACAAAGTTTGGTTGAGATTTGGTGACCTGACCGGGTTCAAGCAGTAGTAGCAGTAGTAATAGTAGTGTTAGTGTATATGTGTGTAAGTGTGTATATGTGTGTGTGTATATATGTGTGTGTATATGTGTGAGTATATGTGTGTGTGTGTGTGTGTATGTGTATATGTGTGTGTGTGTGTGTGTGTGTGTGTGTGTGTGTATGTGTGTGTGTGTGTGTGTGTGGTGTGTGTGTGTGTGTGTATAGGTGTATATGTGTGTGCATGTGTGTGTGTGTGTGTGTGTGTGTGTGTGTGTGTGTGCATGTGTGTGTGTGTGTGTGTGTGTGTGCGCGATGTTATGTAGAGGAAGGATGACATCATAGATGACATCATAGATGACATCATAGATGACATCATCAGTGATGTCACAAGACTGTCATCGGTGATGACATAGTGTCAAAGTTTAAACATTTATCATTTCAAGACGGTTTCACGTATCCAAATTCTTTATACAACTTTAGATCAGGGAAGTCCAGAGATGACACAGAAAAAGTTTGGGCTCATTCGGGCAAATGGCCTAGGACGAGTTCGTTTTTTTTTTTTTTGAGAAAGTCCAAGATGGTGGAAAATCTAGCAGACTTAAATGGGTGTGGTCTATATGGATAGATGCGTATTGATCCAGGGAATCCAGCAGATGTGGAATTTTGATTCTACGCCTCACGGTTCAGCAGTTATGGGTCAATACGCAAAAGCGTCTGTTATAGCGCCACCATCTGGCCAATATGGCTAATTTTTTGTCTCTGAGTAGTGGGGCACATTTCCAACCTATGTGCAAGGTCTGGCTACTGTAGCCCTTACAGTTTTTGACGTGCATGCTGTTTTAGGGGAGAATAATAATAATAATAATAATAATAAACGGAACAGATACAATAGGGATCCACGCAC
>NW_028152038.1:169370-189370 GCF_964638095.1 Poromitra crassiceps
TGAAGACATGTCGGAACACCAGGGGCGATTTTAGGATCAGGGCCCAGTTGCACAAAGCTCCTTATGTTAAGATTTCCATTAGGGTCCGAGTTAAGTGTCCATAAAATAGAATGGACTGCACAAAACACCCTTAAATCTTCTCCATAAGGTTAAACATTTTAGGGAAAACATAAGCACAAGATTTAAGGGTGTTTTGTACAGCAAATTATATTTTATGGACACCTTAACTCGGACACAAGTAATAATAATAATAATAATCAACTTTATTTATATAGCACTTTTCAAAACAAATGTTACAAAGTGCTTAACAGGCAATAAAAAACATAGGAGTACATTGATGCAGGTAAAATGATAACAATGGTGGGCCTTCATCAAACACAGCTAAAACAATAAAAGCAGACCCAATTAAAACAAGTATACGCACAAGTAAAAGACTGAACCATAAAACAAAAAACAATAAAACAATAAGATAATAAAAACAATAAAAATATAAAAATATAAATGTGCAAATTAGAGGAATGCCAGACTATAAAAATGAGTTTTCAGCTGTTTTTTAAAAATAGACACCGATGTCGATAGACGGATGTCCACTGGAAGTGCATTCCACAGCTTTGGGGCCCGGACCGCAAAAGCCCTATCTCCTTTAGTAACGAGATTGGCTCTGGGCACGATGAGGAGGACTTGAGTTGCGGATCTAAGATCACGGTTAGGTTGATAAAAAGATAAAAGGTCAGCTATGTAGTCTGGGGCCAGTCCAAGATGGGCTTTAAAAGTAATTAATAAAATTTTAAAATCAATTCTAAAATGTACAGGGAGCCAGTGCAGTGAAGCTAAAATGGGTGTGATATGATCTCTTTTCTTAATACCCATTAAAAGCCTAGCTGCTGCGTTCTGTACCAGTTGCAGGCGTGCCAACTGCTTCTTAGTAAGGCAAGAGTATAAAGAGTTGCAGTAGTCCAACCTTGAGAAAATAAAAGCATACATGACCTTTTCTAGGTCTTTAAAACTCATAAAAGATTTGATTTTTGAGAGGATTCTCAGGTGGAAAAAGGAGGTTTGGACGACTTTCTTTATATGAGATTCAAAGTTGAGGTTTGAGTCAAAAATAACTCCTAGGTTCCTGGCCGAGGGCGTTATGTAGCCTGCAAGGGAGCCTAATTGGTTTTTGAGTGGCTCAGTTGAAGAGTGAGGACCAATGAGTAGCACTTCTGTTTTGTTATCGTTGAGCTGGAGGTAATTATGGAGCATCCATTCCTTTATTTCGGCCAGACAGTTGTGCAGATTGCTGATGTTTTGATGGGAGTGATTGGGAGTGATGGGGATGTAAATTTGTGTGTCATCGGCATAACAGTGATATGACACATTGAATTTCTTCATAATAAAACCCAGTGGGAGCATATATAAAGAAAATAAAATTGAGCCAAGGATGGAACCTTGAGGCACCCCACATGTGATGTGAGCAGATGAAGAAAAAGAGTTGCCAAGCAGCACTGAGAATGTTCTATTGGATAGGTAAGACTTAAACCAGTTAAAAACAGGGCCGGAGATCCCTACCCAATCTCTGAGGCGATTTAAGAGCATCTCATGGTCTAAAGTGTCGAATGCAGCGCTAATATCAAGAAGAATTAAAATTGAGCAGTGACCAGCGTCCGAGTTTAAAAGAAGGTCATTAGTTACTTTAAGAAGAGCTGTCTCTGTGCTATGCATCGAACGAAAACCTGACTGGAACTTGTCTAAAATTGAATTCTCAGATAAAAATCTTGACAGCTGGTTAAAAACTATTTTCTCTAACACTTTGGATAAAAAAGGTAGTTTAGATATAGGCCTAAAATTGGCCGGATTAGCAGGGTCAAGATTAGGTTTTTTTAAAAGAGGTTGAACCACTGCATGCTTAAAATCAGAGGGAAAGCATCCAGTGGCTAGAGAGCTGTTTAAAATGGAGAGGACAGAGGGACCTATGACATCGAAGACCTCCTTCAGGAAGTGAGTTGGGAGGACATCCAGCTTACAAGTCGTTGACTTCATCCCCTGAATTATTTTATTTAATGACTCACTGGATATGGATTCGAAGTTGGAGAAGACTGGGGGTACTGGAGGTATAATATAGCTATTCTGGGTGGGTTGAGTGAAGTTTGATCTGATGTCAGTGATCTTTTTTTGGAAGTAAGCTAAAAACTCTTCACATTTTAAAATGTCATCGTCATGTTTGACAGGAGCAGAGGGGTTGATGACAGTTTTGATGGCCTTAAAAAGTGCTTTTGAGTTGTGATGGTTGTCAGCAACCAGTTTGGCAAAAAAAGCCGTCTTTGCCTCTTTCACAGCTGATTGGTAGGAGCTCATAAGGTTCTGTAAATTCTGAAGTGACGACTGTAATTTGTCAGACTTCCATTTTCGCTCAGCTTTACGACAGTGTCTTTTTAAGTTGCGGGTGTGGTCATTAAACCAGGGGCAGCCAGCTATCCTGCGTTTCCGTAGTTTAAGGGGTGCAATAGAGTCAAGGATGGAGGTGCAAGTTTCGTTTAAGCACTTAACTGCGTCATCAGTGCTGGATAGAGGCACTGTGGGGTGGAAGACCGAGCTGGATGCAGAAAAGGCTTCTGAAAACCGAGCTCCGGCATTTGCACCGAGGACCCGAGAATAAAAAGTTTGGTCGCTTTCCCGAGGCGGTTTAGCAATAGATGCCTTGAACAGGACGGTTTGGTGGTCCGATATGTAATTATCGGCTATTTTCAAGGACTCTAAGCCAATACCAAATGAGAGAACCAGGTCTAGGGTATGACCTTTTGAGTGGGTGGGGGTTTTAACAGCTTGTGACAGATTAAAAGAGTCAGTCAGATTAGTAAAATCAGTAGAGAGAGGGTCAGCGGGACAACAAACATGAATATTAAAATCGCCAAGTATCAGGACTCTGTCATATTTAAGCATGATCAAGGACAGAAGTTCTGAAAACTCAGATAAAAAACTTGCATTTGATTTGGGGGGTCTGTAAATCAGAATACAGAGCAGTTGGGTGTGTCCTCTTATTAAAAAGCTCTGCATCTCAAAGGTTGTGTAAACTCCAAAAGAGACCGTGGAGCAGTTAAAACAATTCCTATAAATAACAGCTAGTCCCCCGCCCCTTCCTGAGGTTCTGGGTTTATTTAGGAACTGAAAACCGGGGGGTGATGATTCAATGAGGGGAATGACGTCGCCTTCGGTAAGCCAAGTTTCTGTTAGCAGAAAGAAATCCAGGTTATTTGACTTGATGATGTCATGGCAGATGAAAGATTTATTTGCGAGGGACCTAGTGTTCAGCATACCAAAATTTGTCTCATAGACAGTTGAGTCCCCACTGTGTGTAACAGTGTGGGTTGATGACATAATGATGAGGCTAACTAGTTTATTAGAATTAACAGTGGATTGTCTAGGAGCATGGTGGAATCGATGAGTCCGGTTTACAGTGATACGGACAGGAATTTGACATAATAGATTGTTTCCGTTATATTCAGCAGGACCCTCTAAAACGAGAGTAGGTGTATCTATGATAGTGGAGCATTTAATAGGGTCAAGCTGTGATGAATGTCATGGAGAGTCAAAGTCAGGACTAAAAGCTAGAAAATGAATAAAATTAGAAATGAGAGTTTTGGTTCCCAGCCCATTTAGATGTAGGCCATCAGGTCTAAACAGCTCATTCTGGGTCCAAAACGTGTCAAAGTTGTTGATGAAGGCAAAGCCTGTTGCTAGGCAGAATGACAGTAACCATTGATTTAAGCTAAAAAGACGGCTAAAACGCTCATTGGAAGACAGTGTTGGGATCGGGCCAGATATAAAACATGCCTTGCCCAGGCTTTCTATAGTCACAGCCAATGCTTCTAGGTCGTTCTGGAGCTTGAGAGACTCCCTGGCCATGACGTCATTTGTACCAGCATGCACTATGACCTTTCGGACCGACGGATGTAGGTCAATCAGCGCCGGTGTGAGTTCGATAAAGTCCTGGACTTTTCCACCCGCAAGACAATATGTAATGGCACCAGGGAGTTCGACACATCTAATAATGGAGTCGCCTATAATCAAAACTTCAGGATTCTTGTAGTGTTGAGAGGCACCGTACAAGGAGAGTTTGGGTGACAGCCGGTAAAATGCTGGCACTGTGTTAGCCACGATAGCATCGCTAGCCAGAGCTAGCTTGCGGTCAGTCATCTCTGTGAAGGGGGGGGCGTTTCTGGCCGCGTTTGTGGTACCGACGGGGATCTGAATGGGATTTCCAGCGTCCACGGCTGAGGAGCAGGGACGTTTACGTTTACCCGGCGGGGCGTCTTGGGAGTTTGGCGAGGCTGGTGGAGAACGCTTTTTGAACGATCTGGAAGTTGTGGCCACATCTGCTGCATGGGGGGGTGTGGGGGACGAGAAGTCAATAGGCGCAGCAGGGCTAGATGGATGAAGTCGTCTAGTGGCTTTGATTGCTGTGCGTGCAGGAGGGGGGAGGGGAGGAGGAGAGGGGACAGGGGCGGGCGGTGGGTCAGCCAGAGGAGCGAAAAAGTTGGAAAGGTGAATCCCATCATCGCCACTGCTGGATGGATCGAAGAGGGGGAGAGAGACCCTGCGCCCCCTGACTACGGAGGCCCAGGACTGGGATTGGGACGTAGACGGGGAGGGGGAGAGAGGATCGCTTGCTGCGTCGGAGCCCGATGGACGCTGGCCGTCTGTCGGTACGAGGGACGAAAGCCTGGAGCCGAGCTGCGTCTGCCGCTGGAGGAGGTCTTCGATGAGCCGCTCTATGGATCTCAGTTCGCCCTGCAGTTCGGCCACCTCCGGCGAAGGGGCCATCTCAGCTGAAAGCAAATGGAGAACCACAGCCAGCAGAGGGAAAGCACCAGAGGACCGTGCGGGGCTATCGGCCACGGAATAGGAGAGGAGCCCAGAGCGGGACTTACAGGCTCGGGCTCCAAGAGGAGCCCGCTGCGGTGGGGATACAGCTGATTTACGACACCAGGGAGACGAGACAAAACTTACCACGGAGGGCCCAAGAAGGGCCCGCTGCGATGGATCGGCACAGGTAAGTTTGTCTGTCTATGTAGGTTTCCTTCGGGGAGGTCGTCCAGGGATAGAAGGAAGAATCTCCGTAGAGAAGGGGACTTCTTTGCCGAGCAACGCTCAGGTTAAACAGAAGCCCGGTGTAGCATTAAGCTAGCATGCTAGCTAGTTGGCGAAAAACAATCAAAATAGTAACCGATCAAAGCGTCTGGTCGTTAAAATAAAGTATCCGATGTAAACATGAGGTATAACAGACCAGGTGACTGCAGAATAAGAAGCACAACTATCACTTTAAATCGGATAAAATGCTAAAATAGGACGGAGCTTTCTGGCATACAAACACAATACGGACGCATGCGCATTGTACACTTGACAATGCAACAAGTACAAAGTAACATTTGCTTTGTAGGCATAAACACAAGTAAAATAAAACTAGAAAAGTGCACTCAGTAGAGTGCAGATCTCCACCAGGTGCTGCTACACCTCACCATGGCCAAACCCAAACCCAACTGCTAAGAAAACCACTTGCAGATTACAAGGCAACATTAACATTGTTTAAAGCTGCATTCAGCGATGTTTTTGTGTTAAAATAGTCTAAATGTTAAATGGCTCTATATTCTGACAGCAATCACTGAAATAGAGTGTTTGGTCAGTAACTCCAAACCCCCCGCTGTACTCTGTCTCTCTCCTGTAGCCCTGCATGCAGGGCGGACATATAGTCCACCTCCCACTATCCAATCAGAGAAATGTTGACATTTTCTGGGAAACAGAAGGTCAGATCGTGATGGCTCTAAAGGACTATAAATGTATTTTTTCACCTCGAATCCAACAGTGCCACCCATGAGTAGGCAGGGCTACAGGAGAGAGACAGCATACAGCGGGCGGTTGGGAGGCTATGGAATTACAAAGTTCCTGTAATAACATAGCAGACTATTACATAGTTCCTGCATTTAGCCTTTTCAAGGGTATTTTTTCTAATTCAGTTGCACAGATATTGTGATGTATGGTAAATAAATCTTGCAATGTATCGAGTATGGCAGAATCACCATATTGTGATACCATCATTATCGTGGGCAACGTATCGTGATAGTATCATATCGTGAGTTGTAACGTGTCCTCCTTTTTGGTGTTATGGAAATGGCCACCCTATGTATGTTACATAGGGTTTACTGGGCAGCCCAGGTCTGCCTCTCAGTCTGGGGCTCTAACTAATGTTAGCCAGGCTGCCTGGTCTCTTCTGTATATCCTTATAACAGCTACGAGGAGAGGAGCTTGTGAACAACATCCCCACAGTCAAAGCACTTCTCTGAGATATCCATTATAAAAACTCTCCTCATGCTTTACCCCAAATAAAACCTCCAGTGTCTGTTTGTGTGACTCTTGCGTGACATTATAGCACACATGGGCAAAATGCGGCACCAGGGCCAGACCCGGCCCCTGGGCCATCTCAATCTGGCCCCCAATGTCCTCAACAGAAAACAAAACAACCCCCCAAAACTCAATAAAAGGCAGAGTTATGTTAATAAATCTCATCTGCTATACAGCCATTTGATTTGTATCACTATTATATTATATCAGGGGATTAACAGGAGAAATGACCAATCACAGCGGGAGAGAGGGTTAAAAATAGACTCCCATGAAAATCATGTTGGCAGGTATGATGTCCAATGTGTGGCCCTAAGCTTACTTTATGTAAACCAGTATGGCCCTCTGGAGAAAACAAAATGTTGCCCACCCCTGCATTATAGTCAATGCTTCAATAGCTAACAGCTAACGTTAGCTGATGATCACGCATCAAGCAGAACCCGTCTGGCCATAACGTTACGCAACTTACTATTCCCCAACACACATAGACAAGGCTGTGATGAGGGGAGAAGCCAGTGACGGCTTGAGACTGGCTGCCACAGCTGTCAATCATCCCTTTGTATATCGTCAAATAACTACTTAAAAACAAACTGATCACAAACATGACCACTTGAACATGCATTAGCATGATAAGAACGATCTAAAATGATAGAAACCACCTTTGGGAAATAATATCTGATGTGTACGTTGATTGTTTAGTTTGGCTCATTTCCCACTCACTAACATGGCAGAGGCGGGACTTGTGACCTATACTGGGACTGACCGCCAGGGCGGCGATCTAAGATGATTTGGCCTCACTAAAAAGAGCTGATATCCTGTCCATTCTTTTTACAGTCAATGATCTATACCTCCATATAATGAAACTGTGTGTGTGTGTGTGTGTGTGTGTGTGTGTGTGTGTGTGTGTGTGAGTGTGTGTGTGTGTGTGTGTGTGTGTGTGTGTGTGTGTGTGTGTGTGTGTGTGTGTGTGTGTGTGTGTGAGTGTGTGTGTGTGTGTGTGTGTGTGTGTGTGTGTGTGTGTGTGTGTGTGTGTGTGTGTGTGTGTGTGTGTGCGTGTGCAGGCTGTCAGGCTGTATGATCTCAGAGGAAGGCTGTGCTTCTCTGGCCTCAGCTCTGAGCTCCAACCCCTCCCATCTGAGGGAGCTGGACCTGAGCTACAATCATCCAGGAGCCTCAGTGAAGGTCCTCTCTGCTGGACTGGAGGATCCAACCTGGAGCCTGGAGACTCTCAGGTATTGAGAGACAATGCCTGCTAGAAGGCTGAGAGTCACACACATCTTCTCTGTCTCAGTGAGAAGAGGAGGAATCTGCTCATCTGACTTTGTTTATTCCTCCAGTGTGGACCATGGTGGAGCGCAGAGGCTGAAACCAGGTGTGAGGAAATGTAAGTGTGTATTTAGTTTGATTCATTAACAAACTAACTTCAATGTCAGAGTCAGAGTTATTTTATTCACCCAGGTATGTTTTCACTTACAAGGAAACTGACTTGGTGTGACCGCCTCATTTTAGTAGTATGAACGACCGTGGACAATAGCTCCCTCTTGAGGGACTTTCTAAGACACTTAATGTGAAAGCAGCTGTGAGCCTATAACCATTATGACTTATAAGCGTATATAACCCTAACCCTCCTGAGGGACTTTCTAAGAGAGAACAGTTCAAGTTAAAAAATATAGCTGCACGCGGCATTTGAGGCGTCCAGGCACAATTTGAAAAGACAGACAGAGAGACAAAACATTACTACTGTAGGTAGAAAGACACATATAGAGATAGAGAAATACAGATAAGATATGAACTTTTTGCATTTTTAGCACCCACTAGTGGTAGTTTGGGTGTGTTCCAGCAACACTGCTCAACATGTCTTACTTTTGGTGGGATTTGATGAATGGATTATGAGAGTTAGGAGGACATGTTTCGTTAAAGCGTTGGGGCCCTATAGCGTACACCGGTGCAGAAGGCATCTGCGGTAGCGTTTGCGTCTGTGCTGGCTCTCTTTCCTATCGTCCACCTGCACACCTGCAGGCCGTGCACCCGGTGCCGGGAAGATAGCAAGCAGCTTTGTGCTCCCAAACGCACCCGTGGGCGTGCTGCTCTGAAAAGTAGGTGTGTCCATGGAAAATCCTGACGCACTGCCATCGTACAGATGAGCACAAACAACTGTGTTTAGACGAGCTGAGACCACTTCTTACCACAATCTACACCTCTCTCTCTCTCCAAATCTCTCTGTTTTGTCTATGTCTCTCTCTCAGGTTTATAACTTCATAAAGAAATGAAAGACCCACTTATTTAAAAAACCCTCAAATAGTAATATAATATTACAACTACTACTAATAATAATAAATAAATAACTTTATTTATATAGGACGAATCAGCATGACATCACAACAACAAAAACAGCACTTAGTGAACTCAGTTAACTAGTATGAGTTGTGCCAAACAAACGTTAATATCTCAAAAACTATCCATCACATCACTTATATTTAGACTTTGTGAGTGAGAGCAGAAGTAGCTCAAGAGTTTGATGTATAATATATGTATGTTGTGTTAAAGTTGTGTGAACTGTCACAGTTTTGTGTGGATTTAGTCTAAAGTACAGCCTGCTATGTGAGACACACTCAAGGCTGGTCCAATTATAAAGGCTGAAAAAAGCATCAAACATAAACTGTGATTTCTCAAATAGTACAAACGATAAATTAAAGCTGAGTTAAGCTGATACAGTCCTAAAAGTGCTGACTCGTTGAAAGTTTAAATGGAGTGTTAAAGTATGAAGGAGCAGTTAGAGGTCAAAGAGGGCGTGGTTTCACATTGAACTCTGTTTAAAACCAACAGCAGTTTCCTGCACACACACACACACAAACACACACACACACACACACACACACACACACACACACACACACACACACACTATATAGAAATAGAATATAAATATGCCGACAGTTTACTTTCTTAAATGATGTAGCCTATGTTTTAAAAGAACATGTAATATATTAGGCTACTGTAAGCATTGTAAAGTCATTAAATGATCACGATGTACATGTATAGACCTTATTCTCTAACCCTGGACAGCACCATATTGTTGACATACCGTCCTGCGCGCACACAGCGCTGCAGCTGACAACTAGTAACAGCCTTATTGTCGTTTCTGTTCCATTACAAAATAGCGATGCTAATGACACCAATAAAAACCCCACAGTTGTTATTTGTATGCTGCCGACGGCAGCCGTTAATGCCTGTAATAAATAAACAAAAGAACGAGGTGAACAGACTTTGCTGTGAGGAGCTGTCAGAAAGTTTCACCTGTCTCAACTAACTATCCACACACCTGCTGTGCTGCTAACGTATCCTCAGTGTCGCTCCCTTCACGTCTGAGGACGGTAGAGATAGAAACAAACCACGGGGACTTTATTGCTGTCATTACTACAGCCATGCCTAACGCAGGTCACCATCCGAACACAATTGGAATGATACAGGTAACGCTAACGGCGGCTAGCTTCCTATAAACGCTGCTCTTACATAGGCTGTCACTTTGAGAGCTGCTGCGTTATGTCAACAATATGGCGGTGGTGGGCGTGCCAGTACGTGAGTGACGTCAATCGAATAAGATCTATAGGCATTTCAGAGACATCAAAGTGAATCAATCAACCAACAATCAATCAATTTTCTATTTATATAGCACCAAATAACAAGGTATTGCAGGCAGATTTTAATACTATCTTCTCTGACAACAATGCTATAGCCAGTCATTTGAAATTTGATATCCTTTGCAGAGTGGAATTAATTTCTGATTTTATTTCGGCGTGTTTTGGCCATGTGCCTTTGTGCGCTGTGCGCCGGTGGAACACCCTGAAAGCTTATTGCACAACATAGCCTAATAAACACAAAGCCCACGATGTTTCTTTTCTTTTCTACTACACTTCTGACTTGCTTGAGGGGATTGTGCCATGACCGTTAATGCAGTAGCCTACGAGACGGAGATTGAGCACCGTGCAAACTTCACCAGCGGTGAAAACGACAATCAGCCCAGCCATGCGTCCTCGGTTCGTGTGCCCAGGTTGGGCACTGGGCATAATGGTCTGGTTGTAGGCGATGTCCGTGCACAGAGGGCTGGAGATAGTCTGATACAGCCGTGCTCCGGTATGCGGTATGGAGATTAGGGCTGTCACGATTCCTCGAGTACCTCGAATAACTCGAGTAATTAAAATGATCGAGGCCAAAATGATTCGCCTCGACACGCATCTGAGTAATAGAAGAGAGTGGGTAAAATAGAAATTCCGACGGAACCTTAAGGCAACACGTGAGAGCGCGTTACGTCAGTCCGTCACTCTACCTGAAACATCAACAAACGGGACCACCCGAAAATGTGGCTACACTTTCCCAAGATAGACTCAGACAACACTGGTTGCAACATTTGTGATGTGAATTGCAAAGCTGGCCAGGGAAACACCTCAAACTTGAGGAAGCATGGTCAAACACAAGATATATTTACAGTAGCTAAATGCTGAAGACTGTAACGTATTACTAGATAGGCTGAGGGTGAATGAAGCAGGCAGCGCACCGCAGCACGTTAGCAGCACCTCCTCAGCTGTAGTTGAGAGAGGCATCGACTACAACATCAGGTAACTTTATTTAATTAGCTAGCGTTAGCTGGATAAGTTGTTTCACTGCCGTTGTAGTTGTTAGATAACGGGGCTTTTCACTGTCTTCACAACGACTGCAAAACAGAGATCGCTAACGTTAACGTTAGCGTTAACGCTAACGTTGCTGCAGTAATTGTCAAGGGTTCAACAGAACGTATTTCCTCAGCCTGTATAGTAGCTATCAACATGAAATAAAAAGCATTTGACAGCTTAAACCCGTGGCTTTTTATTTGGAAGGGTTACATTTGCCGTAATCTTTATTAACATTTCTTAAAATGCATTAGAATCTTTTTATTTTTTGGGGTTAAAGATCTTTTTTTTTTTTATTAACATTAGAGCAAATATAATACGAAAAGCCAAAGGGTTAAGCTCTCAAATGCTTTTTATTTTATGTTTCTATGTACTACAGAGCCTGAGATATTAAGGCTTTAGTGAATACCGACCGCTCTCTCTGAGAAGTTTGGACCGTTTTCTGTGAGAAATACAAAGCTCAACCTAACATTAACGTTAGCGGCTAATTTAACAGCGTTTTGTGTGTGTGTGTGTGTGTGTGTGTGTGTGTGTGTGTGTGTGTGTGTGTGTGTGTGTGTGATCACACTAGCCTGTTGGTGTGTGAGAGAGAAAGAGAGAGTGAGTGTGTGTGAGAGAGAAAGAGTGTGTGTGTCATGCAGCTGTAAGGTAAATGAAGGATGTAAACCAGCTAGTAAGCCATTCATTCTTATTATTTAACGGTTGCTGTACACTGGAAGAACTCAAACGTCAGGTTGAAAAGATGAATGGTGCCACTGCCAGTTCTATGCAATTTAAAAATAAAAATGTTGTTTTTTCTAAGAAAGAAACTAATGTAGTTGTTTATTTGAAGAGATTTATCTTATTTTTTGGTGTATATTTACGATAAGCCTTTGAAAACACAAAAAAAGGTTCTTATCCGATTACTCGATTAATCGATGGATTATTCGGTAGAATACTCGATTACTAAAATAATCGATAGTTGCAGCACTAATGGAGATGTCTGGGCACGGCTGGAAGACGAGCAGTGCAGCCGCCAGAGCGCAGCGCAGCAGCCCATATAAAAGCACACGTTGACAGGTATCAGACAGCATTGATGTTGTGCGTAAAAGAGCGTGAAAACAGGCTGATCGACGCGTTTACGGCTCCATTCCTTCCACGGCAGTTTCCACAACTCTCTAAGAAAATATTTAGCCTAGGCTACTACAGGATTTATTCATACGTCAATCCAGGCGATTGGTGAATTATATAAACTCTAACGGCACTATAGCCTAATACATATAGGTATATTTCTCCTTATATTTCTCCTACTATAAAAAAAAAGATAAACGACAAATTTCCCGGGATTCCCGGGAAAGAGGTCTTAATTTCCCGTTTCCCGGTATGGCTCATTTTCGGGAAAAATATGAAACCCTAACACACACACACACACACACACACACACACACACACACACACACACACACACACACACACACACACACAGACACAGTGCTTCACACAAGACATTATTCAAACCATAAGGAATAAGATCATAGAAAAGACAAACCATCTCACTCTGCCCATTGATTGAGACAATTATGCATGAGGAGATTCTGTTCCAACACACACACACACACACGCACGCACGCACGCACACACACACACACGCACACACACACACACACACACACACACACACACACACGTGCGCGCGCGCACACACACACACACACACACACACACACACACACACCTAGACACACACGCACACACACATGCCCACACATAGACACACACGCACACACACAGACACAGACACACACACATGCGCACACATAGACACACACACACAGACACAGGCACACACACATGTGCACACATAGACACACACACATGCGCACACATAGAGCAGGGCTCAACATTAACAGATGCCCGGTTCCGGGCAACCCAAAAAATTGACAACCATTTCTTGGCCTTTGGTTGCCATAGTGGCAACCACGTTTTAACATGTAAAAAATTAGCACAGCAGCAAACAGCAAAATATGCACCAAATACATATTTTTTAATACTTGAGTGACACGCTGACATTTTAATACTGTTACAATGGGAACGATGTTGCTAATTACCAGAAGGAACCCAGTAGACACGTGTGGTGTGTTTACTCAGGTCAGATGCTGCGCGCACACCGGCTCAGCTGCAAGCACACGTTTGATATAGCCAAACAGATAGAAGTTGTCTGGCTGTGTGAAAGCCCCAACTAACATTAACCTGGTGTGGTGTCAACATCACAAATGAACCAGCAAGAAAGATGATTCGACTGACAAATAACCAGATGAACCGCTTGCACGAAAAAACAATGGCATTTGAGAAAAAGAGGACAACCGTGTCAGGGGAAACACACCTACTCGTAAACTATGTATGAATGTAACGAGGCGAAGTGCGTCTGAACTGCACGCGGAAAGTATTCCACGAGAAAACACCCGCGTGTCATACATACGCAGCCCATGAGATCGGGTTGGAGAGAGAGGGATTGCGGCGGGGACAGAGCGGGCGGGCCAAGGCCGCTTCTGGGCCTTTTGGGGCCATCGACATAAAAAGAGATATCATTGATATATATCTCAATGTTTGGGGCCCCATGCAAAATCTTCGAGTGGGGGCCCCAAACCACTGTCATCATAGTATGAACATGAATGAGAGGCATAGGCTACTTCATTATCAATAACGCGTTTAATTAATAAATTAAGCACAATATGAACAATAACTGCTAAAAAATATATGAAAATGAAAGTTCACAAATATTAATTAAACAAATCCTTTCAGTGCAAATGCATTATAAAAACAAAAAATAACTAAGATTTGTTTAGAAAACAAAATTACACAAATGTATTATTATTATTATTATCATTATGTAACCTCCTGTAGGCTCTGACCAGCAGAGTCACATACACAGCAGTATCTAGAATGAGCTGGATGTTATACTGACCTAAGTATATCATTTCAATAACAGGATCCTGAGTTTCTAGCTGTTGGTGTTGAGCTGGCTAGATCTCCTATTTATCAGTAAGAGTCAGTTCAGGCTTGAATAAATGAATAATAGCGCGGTGCCTCCACTGTGGAATTACTAAACTCTATGAGCTAAATGTGTATTCCCCAGAAATAAAAGTAAGTATGTGTGTATCAGTATGTAAGTGTAAACCTAATAATAATAAATTGTTCAGGACAACAAGATAAAAAGGAATAACAAATATAAATGTATTTAGTAGGGATGGGCATTTCTAGCAAAAACACTATTCGAAATTCGCTGGCCAAATTCGAATTTAATTCGAAATTCGAAAATAAAAATAAAAATGTAAAAAAAAAAAAAAATGTTTTTTTTTTTTTTTTTTTTTTTTGTGTGAGTGAAATGTTGCATTGTCTCCCCTGATTCTAAGTCTACGGCTTTATTAATTAATATAAAAAGCTTCTGCTGTGGATTTTTAGCTCAAACAAGCATTGCACCACTGAAGTAAAGAACATGTTACATGACATTGACATTTTCGAAAATAAAAAACAGTTTTGACAATCATGAGTGGTTCATTAAATATTTAGTAGGCTCAGGTCTGAGTGCCAAAGGGGTGCCAAAGTCACCCCCTCTCCCTCTTCATGGGATTTCATCCGCCATTCATTTTTCCATAAACCTTGCTTAAAATGCTTATAAAAATTGTTTTACTTGCTCAAACCAAGCGATTTGACTATACTTAGAATCAGGGGAGACAATGCAACATTTCACTCCAAAAAAAAAAAAAAAAAAAAAAACTTTTTTTTTTTTCGAATTTCGAATTTCAATAATAAAAGTCGACCTTGATAATAACAACGATTATTCAAAAATTCGAAATTCGATGCCCATCCCTAGTATTTAGATTGTGTTGTATTGGTTTAACACAAAATAAACACAAAATTCACAATACCAGGAATCTTAAAATAACAATAAACGTTTCAAGTTTACCCAATAATAAGATAAAAGTTCCAAATGTACCTTGTGTTAATTTACCTTATAGTGCAAAAATACCCCAAAGAAAATATGTAGGCCACTCACGATCCAGCCACGTTAATCCTCTTCTCGCGATTTTGCGGCGTTATTTAAGCTGACTGTCCCTCACGCGGGTTCGAGCAGAAACGTCCGTCTTGATAGTAAGTTACGAGACTTGCACGTTATCACTTTAGTCATGAAAACAACAAAACGGCTCGGCTTGGCTTCACTTCACTTCAAACGGTAGAAAAGAGTTTCGGACTGCGACACGCACACGAGTCTCGACTGCACAGTAATATTTGTGCCAATACCTTGACGTATTTCAGTCAACAAATATTATTATCTCCAAACGTTAAACTTTGTTTTATACTGCACGCAGCTCAGTTCCCAAACGTCTTCACATGTGTCTCTCTCTGACCAGACTGGTGACAGCCTAGTATGCTTTCCGGATACCTCCTAGCCCCACCCCAGTCATTTTTCATTGGCTTAGAGCACAGCAGCGCGATCCCCGATTGGCTTAGCAACATGTCACTCAACAAACAATAAGAACTTGGCGCAAATAGGAAAATGAACATTCACAAGAAAACAAGCATCACGGTGAATGTAGTTTCTCATTAAATTCACCCATACTGGAATAAAAACACTCTAATCACATTTCCCATAAGAAAATACTGTTATCACGTTTCTCATTTACCTATATTTCTGAGGTCTCTACAATTATTACTACTACACCCGGTGCGCGCACTGAATAGGCCTATTATACTATATACTATAGACTATTATACTATATACTATAGACTATTATACTATATACTATAGACTATTATACTATATACTATAGACTATTATACTATATACTATAGACTATTATACTTTATACTATAGACTATTATACTATATACTATAGACTATTATACTTTTCTGTCACATCGTCATTATTAAGCCGGCTTATCAGAATCAGAATCAGAATCACTTTTATTGCCACAGTATGCAAGTTACATACGAGGAATTTGTCTTAGTGTCTGTATGCAGCGTAGTGGTCACATCAATATACAGAGATAAGAAGTGGGAAGATAACTAAAGACAATCACAAAGTTGCAAGTGCAATCAAATCGAGTAAATATATACAATATGTACATGAGTGGTGAAGTGTTCTGTGGATGATAAATATGAATTTACGTTGAATTTACATGAGATTTACAGACTGAGTTAAATATACATTAACACATTCACTGCCAGCCGTTTTTTTTTTACTGTAGGTAGGTTCTGCCAGAGGTTTTTTTTGAGGATTCTGGCTCATCTTTCAAGACCCGAGGATTCTTTTCTGCTAAGATTTTGTGAACACACAATATCTGAAAAGAACTAATAGAATGTGTGCTTTCTCTGTCTAAAAGAGTTAGTTTGTAGAGTTAGTAGTTATGTAAGCATTAGCAGTTGAATACAGCATGGTTTCAGCGTCAAAAAAATTATTCTGAGATAAACGGCTTTTTGTGAAATTCGATAGAACAGTCACTTTAACCATTCATTTTTGGCATCAGTAAGACGTTAGACATCTAAACAATAGTTTTGAACAGTAATTTCCTCCATAACAGCAGGAAACCCCCCTCTGCTTCCAACTCCTCCCTCCGTGTGTCTTCTTGGCTGCAGCGGCCGTGTCACAAGCTCGTTGCTGCTGCTGCTCTAACCTCGCGTCACCAGTCTCATTGCTTTGCTGCTGCTGTGCCTGTCTGCGCGGCCGCTCTTTGAGGAAGTCTGGATGGACTCGCTCGGTTCTTGGAGTTTTGGTTGAGAGCTTTGATGAAGCTTTTGCGATTCTGGTCATATTTATGCTGCGTGTTTCAAAGTGTGTTCCACCCGTAATCTATTATGCAAATTTGCAATCCCGCACCGCCAGCAATCAGCGCGAAAACGAAAGCGTTTTCGCCAATCCATTCTACAGTATGAGAATGGTTTCATCGCGCGTTCCCCTGCAGTTTTGGCTCTGCTTTGGAGGGCACTGTCGCCACTTAGTGGGTCGGTGGAATGGGTTGTACACGGTCGGTGGCTCCAATAATTTTATAGGAGACGTGGGGGGCGTTGATCCACCTCCCACCGTCAAATTTTTTTTTTTTTTTTTTTTGACGACTCAACTCGTCATTGGCAGTGAACGTGTTAAATAGGCAGTGGATTTACATGAATTTACAGTCGGAGTTAAATAAGAGTTTACATTGAAATGTACAGGCTAAGTTAAATAGGCATTCAATGTGCAGGGAGTTCCAGTTTTATGGGGGGGGGGGGGTTCAGTTGAGTTTAGGAGGAGGTAGTGGTGAGTTTGTGTGTGTGTGTGTGTGTGTGTGTGTGTGTGTGTGTGTGTGTGGGGGGGGGGGGGGGGGGTTGTTAGTGAGGTCCTTGGTGGAAGGGGTTTCCGGGCCTTGTTGGTGAGGCTGATGGCGGTTGGGAAGAAGCTGGTCTTGTGGCGGGTGGTCCTGGTCTTGGCAGACCTCAGTCTCTTGCCGTGGGGGAGTGTCTTAAAGAGTTTGTGGCCAGGGTGGGATGGGTCAGCCATGATCTTGCGAGACCGCTTCAGTGTCCTGGCTGCATGCAGGTCCTGGAGGGATGGCAGGTTGCATCCGATTATCTTCTCAGCACAGCGGATGATGCGCTGAAGTCTGTTAGTGTCTTTGAGAGTGGCAGCAGCATACCAGACGGTGATGGAGGAGGTGAGGATGGACTCAACGATGGAGGTGTAGAAGTGCACCATCGTGGCCTTTGGCATTTTGAATTTCTTCAGCTGCTGCACAAAGTACATCCTCTGCTGCGCCTTCTTGGTGAGAGCTCTGATGTTCAGCTCCCATTTGAGGTCCTGGCTGATGATGGTCCCCAGGAAGTGGAAGAACTCCACAGTGTTGACTGGGGAGTCACCCAGGGTGATGGGGGAAGGTGGTGCTTTGTTCCTCCTTATGAATGCATAGTATCTTTATTACTCAAAATATAAGGCGACCAAAAATGGCAACCATATTTTTAGTCGGGCAACCAAAAGCTCCTGCCAGGTTGCCACTCCGGCAACCACTTTTAAAAGTTAATGTCGAGCCCTGTAGAGACACACACACACACACACACAGAGGCGGGCACACAGACATGCGCACACATATACACACATGCACACACACACACACAGACACAGGCACACACACATACGCATACAGACACACAGACACAGGCACACACACATGCGCACACATAGACACACACGCACACACACACACACACACACACACACACACACACATGCACACACACACACACATGCGCACTAGACCTGTGAATCTTCACTGGCCTCACGATTCGATTACGATTCATCTGTCAATGATTCAATTTGATTCCACGATGCATCTTGATACAGCTCAAAGTATTGCAGCTCCACGTATCACATCCTCAATTTTCTGTACTATTACTGCACATTTCATCAATTAATACAAGCAGTCAGATAAATATGAAGTCCCTTTTTTACTTTAAAGTGCTTTAAAATCTGAATGTCAACAGAAATTTAAACATAAACGATTCTACGATTCATCTGTCAACTAGGGCTGTGCCGATTCACTTATCTCCCGATTCGATACTATCACGATACTTGGGTGCCGATTGGATATATATTGCGATTCTTAAGTATTGCGATTCTTAAGTATTGGGATTCTACGATTATTGCGATTCGATATTACGATTTATTGCGATTTCTTTTTTCTTTTTTTTTTCCTTTTTCTTTTTTTTCTTTTTTTTACACTAGAACATGGGAAAAGTTGAATCATACACTTCTAGAGACTGTATATTATATCATGAGTAGGGCTGGGCGATATAGTTAAAAAGTATATTGATATAACATCTTTCATATCAGTCGATATCGATAATTATTGATCATTTTAATTACCCGTTTTTATTAATAAAAAACCTGAGAAGAAAAAGGTTGCATTAATAGCCACTTTATTTTGAACCACCTTATTTTCAAGGCACACAGGTAGGTCTAATTTGTCACACACACACACATACATGCTCTGAGTGCAACTGCAAGCATTATTTACAGACATGGTGACGTTTTACTTTGTTGACAGCCTAGCGTTGCCAGCCTTCTAAAAGAACGTTTGGTAATGTGTATTTCAGGGTTGTAGGGTTAACGTTAGGTGAATCAGAGGTGTGGAAAAGCCTGGGTTTTGCGTTGACTTGCTTAACTACATTATGTCATAGGCTTATGTAGGGCTGGAGGGCGACCGCGCGCCGTTTGTTGGGTGAGAAAAAGCCTTGCCTCGCTGAAAATGCGGTACATTTCTGAAGTACAGTTTTATATACGCATCAAGACCCCGCCCAAGCAGAAGACATAAAGTCATAAGCTGTGTGCTCAATAGATGACACAATGAGTTATTCCTGTCCCCAAAGTACAAGTAAAACCTTTCCAACACTTCAACTTTGTCTCTGCTCACAGAAGTGAATTGAGCTGCGGATGCCATTCCGTAAAGTAACGTTGCAGACGCCCGTATTTGTGAAATTGGTGTCTTAACATTAACGGTAATTTCCCGGGCGCTTATTAATAGAACACATGTTAACACGTTACGTTAACACAAATTGAAAATCACCCACATCGAATTATTTGTAACGCCGGGTGAGATCAAATGAGTGGCGTCAGCGGAGGACCAAAATGTGAGACTCATTAGCCAGGAATGGGTCTCGCGCTACTTTTGCATCCTAAAATAAAGCTGATAATGTACAATTTGATTCAAGGGGGGAAAACCCTTTCAGAGCACAACACAAACTGTCTATTTTGCTGCAACTCAACAGTGCTGCTTAATCCAGGAGATGTCGGGACTCTCTGCTCTGGATCAAACCACACACACACACAGAGCATGTGAGTGGAGTGGAGCCGCTCCATCACTCCAGACAGATTTCACCCATCCCTGCTCACATGTTCTGACACACACACACACACACACACACACACACACACACACACACACACA